>NC_083709.1:35932500-36232500 GCF_033118175.1 Dama dama
AATTGCTGTGTCAAAGAATACATTGTGGGACAGGCTAACTGGTTATGGAACCAGGATATACCCTTTTTCATGTGTTCATTTAAAAAGCATTTCTCAAAGTCAAAATATCAATTACTGGCAAAGACATTAAGGATAAGAGCATAAGACACCAACTTTTCTTGTCTTCAAGGAGCTCACAGTTCAGAGGGGAGACAGACAAGGAAAACAATGAAGTTTAGTACCTGCTAATGCACAAAAAGGTATACATCTCAATCTTAAAAGAAAAGGTTCAAAAAAAGGTTTCAATAATTATCTTGGTACTAAGTCTAGAAGGTCTAGAAATAGTTAATGAACTAGACAATCAATAAACTGTGAAAATATCTGTGATAAATATTACATTGAGTTTATTTCCTATGTATATATCAAAGAGGTTATATTATATAAATAAATTATATGTATATAAATATATATAACATGTATATAATTTTAAACAAGTAAATAAATACACAAACTGATAGAACATTCACAATAAAACCAAGACTGAAAGCGAAAAACCTCACTAGTTTCCAGAGATGAAAAAGAAAATAATGAATCACCAAAGCTGTTTTTAGATTATAATAAAGCTTGCAAGGTTATGAGAAGTGGGTACTCTCATACACTGAAAAGAAAACTTGGCATAATCTTTCTGCAATGTAACTTAGCATGCATGGTATATATTCAAAATCCTGAGGTTCATTATCTTTGACATAGGGATTTTACTTTTAAGAATTTATCCTGCAGAAACAAGTGATGAGAATATAGATAGATGAATGAAAATGGTCATCATAGTATAAAATCAGTGGAAATAGAAAAAAAATACATTGAAATAAGTTAAGCGGCCCAGAGGAGGGAAATGTTTAGGTTAAAAAATGGCACATTCCTACATTAAACTATTAGGCAATCATAAAAATGTTTTCAAATGTTTGTGTTGTGCTCATCTGCTCAATCGTGTCCGACTCTTTGTGACCCCAAAGGTCTGTAGTCCTCCAAGCTCCTCTGTCCATGAGATTTTTCAGGCAAGAATACTGGAGTGGGTTGCCATGCCCTCCTCCAGGGTATCTTCCTGACCCAGGGATCAAACCCAGGTCTTGCACACTACAGGTGGATTCTTTACTGACTGAGCCACCAGGGAAGTCCATTCTCATGCTGCTGCTGCTAAGTCACATCAGTTGTGTCCAACTCTGTATGACCCCATAGACGGCAGCCCACCAGGCTCCCGTCACTGGGATTCTCCAGGCAAGAATACTGGAGTGGGCTGCCATTTCCTTCTCCAATGCATGAAAGTGAAAAGTGAAAGTGAAGTTGCTCAGTCATGTCCGACTCTTCACAACCCCATGGACTGTATAGCCTACCAGGCTCCTCCGTCCATGGGATTTTCCAGGCAAGAGTACTGGAGTGGGGTGCCAGTGCCTTCTCCCATTCTCATGCTAGTGATGAACTATTTTGAAAAAGAAAATATTAAAAACCAAGAAAGTGAAGCAGTAAGAAGGTTGTAGGGTTAAAGTCAAAATGACCAGGTAGATTTGGGAAAAAAACAAAACAAACCAAATATAGCTGAAAAGTTTATTGCAACCCCTCTATTCTCTATCTCATCTTTTACAATTAGACTCTCTCTTCTACGTGCACTCACCTCTTTCATATTCTCCATCATGCTGAATCTCTGTACTATATTCTCTATAATTTTGTCACGGTAATGGCCCAATTTTCCAATTCTTTTTTTTAGCTCAATAACTCATTGGATGAAAGTTATATTATTACCAAAACCAGATAAAGATAGTACAAAAAGTTATATAACAGATCAATTTCAGACATAAATAGAGATTTAAAAAACAAGTATTAATAAGACAAATAAAGCAATATATAAAATGTTAGAAATGCCCCAGGTATCAAAAGATAACAATTTGATAAAATTTATCACCATTTATAATATTAGTTTATCAGATTCTTTAATCTGATAAAAGGGTATCCATAAGAAACTTACAGCTAACTTCATAGCCCACAGCAAAATATTCCCTTTAAAATTAGGAACAAGATAAGGACACCCACTCAAACCACTTTACTTATATTGAACTTTTGTATGGTAAAATGTATAAATAAATAAATATTCAAAATACATATAAAATATATAAATAAATATATAAAATATATAAATAAATATCAATATAACAAATTAGGACTTTCAAGGAAAAAACAAACTGCCATCATTACAGACTATCTCCACAGAAAGCTCCGAGGATCTAGAAAAATTTTAGAATTATTAAGAGATTAGCAGGGTAGCTAGAAATAAGTTAAAGAAAATCAACTGCATTGCTATATACAGAAACAGAAAACCTAATAAAAATGCAAGTAGCTAAAACAACAACAAAAATGTGAGCTATTTAGAATCTAATAAAATACCTTAAATATTACATATCTAATAAAGGGATGTAAGACCTTAATGGGACTTCCTAGGTCGTCCAGTGGTTAAGAATCCACCTGCCAATGCAGGGGACACAAATGCGGTCCCTGGTCCAGGAAGATCCCACAAGTTGCAGATCAACTGAGCCCCTGCTCCACAACTATGGAGCCTGCACCCTGGAGCCCATGTGTCACAGCTACTGAGCCTACATGCCTAGAGCCTGTGCTCCACAATATGAGATGCCATCACAATGAGAAGGCATCACACTACAATGGGGAGTAGCCCCTGCACACCACAACTGGAGCAATAAAGACCCAGCTCAGTCTATAAAGCTACAATAATAAATACAATGTTGTTCTTTCAGAGATTTAAAAAAAAATCACCCAAGGCAAATTTGTTGTTCAGTTGCTAAGCTGTGTGCAACTCTCTGTGATCCCAAGGACTGCAGCACGTCCGGCTCCCCTGTCCTTCACTATCTCTTGGAGTTTGCTCCAATTCAAGTCCATTGAGCTGGTTATGCTATCTAAACATCTCACCTTCTGTCACACCCCTTCTCCTTTTGCCTTCACTCTTTCCCAGCATCAGGGTCTTTTCCAATGAGTTGGCTCTTTGCATCAGGTTGCCAAAGTATTGGAGCTTCAGCTTCAGCATCAGTCCTTCCAAAGAGTATTCAGAACTGATTTCCTTTAGGACTGATTTGTGTGATCTCCTTGCTGTTCAAGGGACTCTCAAGAGTCTTCTAGCCCCACAGTTTGAAAGCATCAATTCTTCAGTGCTCAACTTTCTTTACAGTCCAACTCTCACATCCATACATGACTACTGGAAAAGTCCATAGCTTTGACCATATGGACCTTTGCCGACAAAGTGATGTCTCTGCTTTTTAATACACTGTCTAGGTTTGTCATAGCTTTCCTTCCAAGAAGCAAGCAACTTTTAACTTCATGGCTGCAATCACCTTCCACAGAGATTCTGGAGCCCAAGAAAATAAATTCTGTCATTGCTTCCACTCTTCCCCTTCTATTTCCCAAGAAGTGATGGGACTGGATGCTATGATTTTAGTTTTTTGAATGTAGAGTTTCAAGCCAGCTTTTTCACTCTTCTCTTTTGCCCCCATGAAGAGGCTCTTTAGCTCCCCTTCATTTTCTGCCATTAGAGTGGTATCATCTGTATACCTGAGGTTGTTGATCTTTCTCCCAGCAGTCTTGGTTTCGGCCTGTGATACAGCCAGCCTGGCATTTCGCACGGTGTACTCTGCATACAAGTGAAACAAGCAGGGTGCCAATATACAGCCTTGTCATACTCCTCTCTCAGTTTTTAACCAGTCAGTTTTTCCATGTATGGTTCTAACTGCTGACCCACTTAAATATGAGCCCATATATACATGCAATGATAAATGTCATTGATTTTATGTAATACAGAAGCATATAATAACAAAAGATTAGTATCCAAAATAATTTCAAAAAAGAGATAAATATTCTATAGAAAAAATGGCAAAGAACACAAATAAGTATTTCACACAGTGTAAATATAGGAAGCTCGATCTCATTAGAAATCAAAGAAATACAAAATGAAATCAAATGAGATATGTTACTTTTTTTTAAGAATCTAAGCAAGAAATCTGTAACTAAGACAGCCATTCTGGCAAATAATTTGGCATTTTCTTGTAAGCTTGAATATTTACATTTCATGATTGGTGACTTCACCCTTAGCAATACATCCTAGAGAAAGTTTTGCATATGTGTGTCAGGAGACATGTACTACAAAGTTGATAGCAGCAGTGTGTAAACATTCCTATGGTTAAAAAAAAATTTAACGTTCATTGACAAAAAGTGTGGATAAATTGTAGTTTATTCATACAACAGACTGTTGCATAAAAAAGGAAAAAAATTATTGCTACACTCAAGAACAGTGAGTTATGTTACAAAAATAAAATTCAAGGAAAAAATCCAGTTGAAAAGCATGATACACCTAGACTATGATATGGCTAAAATTTAAATAAAAGCTGCAGAAATAATATATGATTTATAACCATTTATATTATTTAACAAAACATAGTTTCAGCAGGCAGGGATTAATCACACAAGTCCAAGGAAAGAAGTTAGATGGGATCAGAGAGTAGCATATAGGTAGCATCAAGGGTGTTGGTGATAGCTACTGGTGGGTACACAGACATTACCTTTATTCTTTGGTAGATTTCAAATATTTAGTAATAAATTTTTTTAAAAGAAAGTGAAGAGGTAGTGGACGGCAGCAGGGGAACTGAGCGCTCAGCCCACCAAGGCAGAATGGACTTTAAGGGAGAAACAGTCTTGGACCATGTGATGTTCTGGTTCAGCTGTGCTGACCAACAGGTGAAGACACGCTGATCCCCCTTCTCCCTCTGGGATCTGGCAGTAGTCATGTATGGATATGAGAGTTGGACTGTGAAGAAAGCTGAGCGCCGAAAAATTGATGCTTTTGAACTGTGGTGCTGGAGAAGATTCTTGAGAGTCCCTTGGACTGCAAGGAGATCCAACCAGTCCATCCAAAGGAGGTCAGTCCTGGGTGTTCATTGGAAGGACTGATGCTGAAGCTGAAACTCCAGTACTTTGGCCACCTCATGCGAACAGTTGATTCATTGGAAAAGACCCTGATGCTGGGAGGGATTGGGGGCACGAGGAGAAGGGGACGACAGAGGATGAGATGGCTGAATGACATCACCAACTCGATGGACATGAGTTTGAGTAAACTTCGAGAGCTGGTGAAGGACACAGAAACCTCGTGTGTTGCAGTCCTTGGGATATCAGAGAGACATGACTTAGTGACTGAACAACAAATATTATATTAGTTTCATTTATATGATATTATTTTCATTATATCTTAGTAGTAGTAGTAGTATTAAATTTATTACTCTTATTATTTTATATAGTTAAACTGAAAAGTTCAGCAAGGTATGTTAAAAGTCAAGTGAATGACATGTTTCAAAACAAAGAGCATATTTTATGTCAGATGAAGATCCTGGGCCTTTGGGAGACCTAACCTCTATTTTGTTCTTAGAAAATCCTTTTTTATATTACTGTGTTTCTGTTTGTCACTAAGTCATGTCCAACTATTTGCAACCCCATGGATTGTAGCCCACCAGACTCCTCTGTTCATGGAGTTCTCCAGGCAAGAAGACTGGAATGGGTTGCCATTCTCTTCTCTAGGGGATCTTTCTGACCCAGGGATTGAAACCTGGGTCTCCTATATTGCAGGCAGATTCTTTACTCACTGAGCCACCAGGGATATTACTGTATAGAACCAAATGGATGAGGCAAGAATTTGCAGCACATATACTAGACTGGAGCCTGTTCCAATAGTCCAGGTGGCATGGCGTGACGGTATACTGCAGTGAATGACAGTAACATGGCTATGAGAAGGAGGGTAATAAAAAGGATTGTAGACATATTTTAGCAAATAGTGAACATGTTGAATCAGCATGCACTGCTGTGCTTTTGAAGGAGAAAGAAGAGTGTCCCAAGATTTATGTTTCATTATATGTACCTTGATGTAAACAATTCTAGATATCAGAATAAATTATTTTGGGCATAGTGAAAAAAAAAAAAAAAGAAAGTGAAAACATAAGGTAAAACAACATACAAAAAGACAATTCTCTATCACCTAGGAAAAGAAGGAACAGAGTATCTGTGAAAAGAAATAAAAATTAACAAGCTTCTGGTTAAAATTCACAATCCTATGTTCTGCTGTTAGCCACATGGCGTGTATCTCATTCACAGATAAACAGAGTAATTTTAAGGCTTAGGTTTCTTTTTTGTCCTCTACTGCAATATATTCCTCCAAGGCAAGAAACAGTACTTCTGCATGGAAAAGATAAACAATCACTCTGAGATGAGAATAGGCAGTCATTCCATATTCAGCTAGTTTTAAGAGCAGGGTGCTAAGAAATCCAAAGGTCACAGGTTTCAATCCCATATGAACCAATTAGCTTTGTCCTTTTCTCTGGCAAAGACTGTCAGTTGGCTCACCAATAATTCAGATTATAAGTGAGATCAGGAAAAAGAGAAGATAAATCACCACCAATACAGAAAAAATATCCTGAAACATAAAAAGTGTTTTTAAAAGATGTAACATTGAACTGCTCTAAATGTCCATCATGCATTGCCTCCTATAATCTTCATAAAACTGCTATGAGGTAGGTACTATTTTAAATGTCATTCTTCAAATGGTAAAACTAAGACTTAGAAAAGTTAAATAAACTGTTCAGAGTAACATAGATAAGGGACCTAGATTTCAGAATTCAGGTTGCTACTTACTACTGTGTAAATGTGTGCATGCTTAGTCGCTCAGTCAACTCTTCGCAACCCCAAGGACTGTAGTCCACCAGGCACCTCTGTCCATGGGATTTTCCAGGTAAGAATACTGGAGTGGGTTGCCATTTCCTCCTCCAGCAGGTCTTCCCAATCCAGGAATTGAACCCACATCTCCTGCGATCTTCTGCATTGGCAGGTGGAGTCTTTACACTGAATTACCTGGGAAGTCCCCTAAAACCATGCACTGAAAAGTACTACTAAAACCATTTGAAAAAAATTAAGGATACAAAAAATGGGAAAATTTAAATACTATTTTTTTTTTCTCAACTGTACAATTCACTTAACCATTTAGTCTTTTCTTGATCAAAGGGTGATCCCTGGACCAGCTATAACAGGACTATCTTAGAATGTAAAAGACCCCAGTCCAGACCTACTATATCAGAAACTATTTTACAACAACACCCGACCCCTCCAACTCCAAGTGATTTTACCACTTACCTAGACTATTCTCAATATCCAAGATACACCACAACTTTGTCCCCTCTGGCAGACACTATGCTAATTCACTTCCAACAAAAAGTTAGAACCTCTTAAATTTCAAACTGACATATGCCACTTTTCTGAAAAGTCTGGCATTCCTCCTCCTCTCCATACACATGCTCCCTTACAAAACTTGTGTTTACAAAGCTTATGCTTTGTTCATGTTTCCATAATAACACATTTTATAATAACTATTTTCCTGTCTGCATACTCATTAATGAGATTCATAAACACAGACTGCCTTATTCATATTTGTATCCCTTCATACTAAATCTAGTACCAAGAATCCAGTAGGAGTTTAATAATTTTTAACTATATAATTGAATACTAAATGAATGAATAGATGGGAGGATGGATGGATGGATACAGAGGTGAGTCTAGATGGACTAAATCCTGAAGAAGAGTTACCGTACTGACATGAGAAAGGGTTTGTTACTAATTGAGAGACATTCTGAGTCATCTATTTCTCTCCATTCCTATTTCTCTACTTCAAGGCTCCCACTTCTCTATATATACCTTCAGGGTCCTCTTCCTTCCTGCTGGGAGAAATGCTAGAGTATTCCTTTTTGCCTCAGGAACTGGCAAAACTATTAGCTCAGATGATTAGACCTGAAAATCTTGAATTCATTTTTAATTCTTTCCTCCTTCTTAGTTCGTATATAAGCCATCTTCAATTCTTATAGGTTCTACCTCTGAATTATTTCCAAAATCAAACTATATCTCACAACCTGTTCTAAGTACTCACTGAGTTTCACCTGGACTATTACAACTGCCTCTTAAACTTGTCTCCCTGCTCCAAGTTTTGCTTTCCAATAGTCTCTTTTTTGCATTGTAGTCAGGGTGATCCCTTTAAAACACAAACTTAAGACTAACTACCCACCTGATTAAAACACTCCAATAGGTTCCATGTTGCTCTTCTACTTAAAACACACCACCTCACTCAGAGTAAAACCCATGCGCTTATGCAGGCCAAACAAGACCATAGAACACCTGAATCCCTCTCCGAGGTCACTTCTATCATCCACTTCCCCACAGCTCTCTTGGATCTAGCCACAATGGATGGCCTCCCTGCTAGGCAAACTCCTGCTTCATGAGCTTGGCATCTATTGATCCCTCCACTTAGAATGCTCTTCCTTCATATATCTAAATAATTCACTCCTTCTAGTTATATTCTCAGGAGTCACCTGATGAGCATAGCTTTCTCTTTAGTTCAGCTCAGTCGCTAGTCATGTCTGACTCTTTGTGACCCCATGAACTGCAGCATGCCAGGCCTCCCTGTCCATCACCAACTCCCAGAGTTTACTCAAACTCATGTTCATTGAATCGGTGATGCCATTCAACCATCTCATCCTCGTCGTCCCCTTCTTCTCTCGCCTTCAATCTTTCCCAGCATCAGGGTCTTTTCAAATGAGTCACCTCTTCGCATCAGGAGGCCAAAGCAGTGGAGCTTCAGCTTCAGCATCAGTCCTTCTAATGAACACCCAGGACTGATCTCCTTTAGGATGGACTGGTTGGATCTCCTTGCAGGCCAAGGGACTCTCAAGAGTCTTCTCCAACACCACAGTTCAAAAGCATCTATTCTTCAGCGCTCAGCTTTCTTTATAGTCCAACTCTCACATCCATACATGACTACCAGAAAAACCATAGCCTTGATTAGACAGACCTTTGTTGGCAAAGTAATGTCTGCTCTTTAATATGCTGTCTAGGTTGGTCATAACTTTTCTTCCAAGCTTTCTCTTACAATCATATATAAAAAAGCAACATCACTGTCAATCATGATGTGTTTCACACTGTATTATTTTTCTTCAGAATACTTATTACCATGTAACATATGTGTATTTGTTTGATGGTGGTGACTCTCTGACCTGAATGTATGCTCCATGAGTGCAAACATCTTATTTTGTCCCCTAAAGTTTCCTTATCACCAAGAACTGTCAGTGCTCAACATATGGTAGGATATCGGTAAATATTTGTAAAGTAAGTTTAGATATATCAATTAATAGAGAATTCTGATTAATAGTATGATTATTGCATTTGCAATAAAATTTTAAAGAAAATGTCCTTAATACATGAAAAATCAACTCTCATTTCAAAAATCTGATTTTTAAACATCTACACTGGTCTTTCAAATAATGGAAGAGTCACTATTCTATAGTTCTGTAAAATGTATATATTTTAAGGTCATTTCATTAACTACATAAAAATTCTTATTCAGAGAAACATGTTGAACAATATCTAATATCCATCCACTTCTCTTTCAAACTCGAATTATATAAGGGAGAGAAAAATTATTTTGAACTTTTTCTTTCACTGTCTCAGCCTGAATTTCTTCAAAGTTGAATACAAATACTATCTTGATAAATCCTGAAAACATTTATTTGACAGCTGTATCCATATACTATATGCCATTCTAACACCTAATATATATGAAAAATATATAAATATGCTTTTATATATACATATATATGCACAAGTTTAAGTATAATTAACAATATTGGTCTTAACCATCCCACTAAAGAATATAATGATCAAACTTAAGAAAACAACAAACTGCACTTTGTAATTAAATCAAAGCAGATTTAGGAAAGTCTAGGTCAGATTCTGAGAAATATCAACCAATATGAGAGACTAAAGGAACATATATACTCCCCATACATATAAAATACATCACATTACAATTCTAAAATGCAACTTATTTAAATTTATAGGTAAAATATTAATATTTATTGCAAAAGGACTAAATAAATCTCTTTGAAAAACCACTCTTATCAATAGTTATTATTTGTCATTTTTCTCTGTTAACAATCATAATTTCAAAGATAGGGTCCATATTCTAACCATTGCTTAGAATGAATCCATTCAAAACTATGCCAAAGAAAAAGGAAAAACATGTTTAACTAAACTTTAGGAGAAATATGACTGAGCTATATATAATACAAATCATAAGCTAAAATTTATGTATATAAACTTCATGGCTGAAATACTGTCATGTCCCTTGATATTAATACTCCAGCAAAGTAATCTTGTTAATAGTAGGAGTAACCTGTTACACAAGAACACATGTATTAAAAAGAAGTAACAGTTCTGGTGGTGTAAAAAAAGGTGACATAGGAGAACCTAGCTTCTCTGTCTCCCCATGAAGATCAACTACCGAACAGCTCTCCATGAGCAAAAACAGCTCTGGGATGTCACTAGGGTACATTTAGTAAGTTTTAGCAACACAGTGGAACAACAACAAAAAACAGAATAATTGCACAAGAAAAGAAAGAAAAGTTCATCTTGTCCACATATTCCATATCCTATGTTGGCATTATTCAGCACCAAGAAGGAACTTCCAAGCTGGAAAAATTTCCTCTCACCAGGAAAAGAAGAGACACATGAACAACCAGCTTCAATAGCCTCTCGGGTCATTACACTAAGTCCAACTTCAGTTTCAACCTACCCAGACCAGCAAAGCTGAGACATAATGAGCCAGCTAGTAACAAGGAAGAAACACAGAAGCTACTTTTAACAAATAGGCATCAGAGGGATGGATGGTTCACAGAGATCTGCTCTGCAGACAACCTTATCAGAGTTCACCACTGACGAAGCCAATGGCCACGATTCATCATGGATCCTTTCATATCTCATTAGTCTTTGTCCCACAGGTTTCTGAGTTAGCTGATGATAGCAGCCACCTCATTTGCACCACCGTCCCAAACTCATGCTGAAGCCAGGAACCACACTGAAGCTATCCAAGGTATCTGCAGCTACACAAGTATAAGACACCAGTTGCATAAACCACACTTTGCCCACATCAGAACCTTGAGCACAACAACAGCCATCTTGGGCTTTTCCCGCTGCATGAGTAAAAGTAGCCAGCCTAGGCCAATTAGTGCCATCTTCGCACTCCCTCTGCCCTATTCCAGGTCACCAGTATCTCTCCCTGAAAGAAGATTTAGGGACTCATATGGTGCACTAGCTTTGAGCTGCTGCCCATGGAATGCACCTCTCTATCGCTTAACTAGTGGCCAGCGAGGTTTGTATCCACGGGTTCAACAGGACTGCAGCAAACAAGAAACAGTTTTTTTTTTTTCCATCTCTTATTTTGAGATTTATTGAAGTATAACTGATTTACTAAAAAACTACACATGTTTGTGATATATATGTATATATATGTCTCTCGTTAACTTTGGATATAGGCATTCACCCCAATACCATCACCATAATCAAGTTAATAAACATATCTATCACCTTAAAAAATGTCCTTGTATTTCACATGTGTTTGCATATGTGTCTGTTTGTGTGTGGTAAGAACAAGAAACAGTTCTCAACTGGCTGTCCTTTGAGGGTTCAGTACAAAGGGAGCAGAAAAAAATGTCATTCTATCAGTCCTTCCCTGAAAGAGGTATCTTTGCATAATGTAAAAGCTGCTGGTTGACAGTCTGACTTTCAACCAGTGTGCATCTGGGTGCTGAGTGACATTCTCCCCTATGGGACATTGACAGATCTTGGCACACTCTCAACTACTGGGAGCTACTAAGAATGAAGAAGTGTGTTTGGACAATCACAAAAGTTTGAGAGATAATCAAGAGCTAAGGTCAAGTGGAAGGATAAGTTTCATCTTCTACATGATTTCACCTCTGTCAAGAAGAGGTGGCTATTTTATCAAATGCATGGAAACTAACATAAAGAGTCATAAAAAGTGAAAAGAACAAGAAAACAAAAAAATGAGGTGTATGTTCCAAACAAAAGGACAATATAAAACCCCAGAAACAGACTTTAGTGAAATGGAGATAAGTGATTTACCTGATAAAGACGTCAAAATAATGGCTATAAAGATGTTCAACAAAGAAAACAATGCATAAGCAAAGGAAAAATTTCAACAAAGAAATAAAAAATACAAGAACTTACCAAACACATCAGAGCTAAAGAATACAACTGAACTGAAAAATACAGTAGAGGGGGGCAATGGACAACTACATGAAGTAAAATAAAGGATCAGCAAACTCAGAGACAGGAAATCAGAGGAGCAAAAGGAAAAAAAAGGAATGAGAAAGAGTGAACATACCTTAAGGGACTTAAGAGACACCACTAAGTGGGACAACACTCACACTACAGGAACCCCAGAAAGAGAAAAGAGGGGGAAAAGGGAAGAAAGATTATTTTAAGACATAATGACTGAAAAATTTCCTAACTTGGGGAAGGAAACAGACATCCAAATTTACTTCAAATTTAAAGATACACATGGACTGAATGTGAAGGGATAGAAAAAGATAATTCCATGCAAATGGAAACAAAAATGTATAGGAAGAGCTATACTTTATATTAGACAAAATAGACTTGAAGCCAAAGCCTGGAAAAAGAGAAAAGGAAGGTCATCATACAATAATAAAGGGGTCAATCCAACACAAAGATATAACACTTATTAGTATTTATACACCCAACATAGAAGGACCTAAATATGCAAGGGAAATAATGATAGATTTGAAGGGAGAAATAGACACCAACAGAACAATAGTATGAGATTCAATATCCTACTTTCAACAATGAATATATCATCAGACAAAAAGTCAAAGGGAAACACTGAACTTAAATGATACATTAGACAAAAGGAACCTTATACATATGTACAGAAGGTTCCAGCCAATACATTAGACAAAAGGAACCTTATACATATGTACAGAAGGTTCCAGCCAAAAGCATAAGAAAACATATTCTTCTTAAGGACATGTGTAATATTCTCCAGGATAGATTCTATGTTAGGCCATAAAACAAGTCTTGATGAATTTTATAAGACTGAAATCATATTAAGCATCCTTTTCAATTGTAATGGTATAAAACAAGAAATTCTAAACAAAAAACTGGAAAATTAAAAAATATGTGGAGATTAAACATGATACTGAGCAGCCAATGATTAAAAAAGAAATCAAAATAAAAATTTTAAAATATCTTGAGACAAACACAAAAGGAAAGACAGTATACAAAAATGTATGGGATGCAGCAAAAGCAATCTTAAGGAAGTTCATAATGATAAACACCTATATTAAGAAAAAACAGCTCTAAAGAACATTCTAACTTTATATCTCAAAGAATAGAAAAAAAGAACAACCTAAGCCCAAAGTTAGTGGAATGAAGAAAGAAAGATCAAAACAGAAACAAATGAAATAGAGATTTAAAGGACAACTAAGAAGATCAGTGAAACAAACAGCTGTTTCTTAAAAAACATAAACCAATTCATAAAACTTTGCTAGACTTAACAAGAAAAAAAGAGAACTCAAATAAGAAAATTAGAAGTGAAAGACAAGATGTTACAACTGACACCACAGAATACAAAGGATCATGAGAGAACACTTTGAACAATTTATACAGCAAAGAAAAAAAGGATAACTCAGAAGGAACAGATAAATTCCTAGAAATATACAACTCTCCATGACTGAATTATGAAGAAATGGAACCTAAGAAAAACTTACAGAAATAGAGAACTGATAGGTAGTTGCCAGAGACTGGTGGCAGGGGCTGGGGATAAAGTGTGAGGTGATTAAAAAGTACAAACTTCAAATTCTAAGATAAATAAGTAATAAGGATACAACATACAGCATGGTGACTATAGTTATCAACATCCTATGTTTGTAAGTTGCTTAAGAGAGACTTTTTTTTTAACACCAAAAACATTTTGTATTGGGATAGAACTAATTAACAATGTTGTTATAATATCAGATGAAGGATTTTCATAAAAAAAAAATAAATTGTAACTGAGTGAGGTCACAGACGTTAACTACACTTACTGTGGCAAACATTTTGACGTGAAATCAGTATGTTGTACACTTTGAACTAATACAATGTTATGTTATTTACATCTCAACGTGGAGAGGAAATTAAAATAAATAAAATCAGACAAAACAGACTTTGGACAAAAATTATCACTATAGATAAAGATGACATTTAAAAATAATATAATAAGATATTCTAATATATGAAGATATAAGATATTCCAATATATTCTAAATATAAGAAGAGATTGCAGTTATAAATATATATGCACTTAAAAGCAGAGCCCCAAATTGTGTCAAGCAAAAATGAACAGAACTGAAGAAAGAAATAGACAAATAATAAAGGGTAGAACAACTAGACAGAAGATAAGCAAGAAACTGCAAGACTTGAAAAACACTGCAAGTCAAATAGATCTCACAGATAATTAGGACACTTCGTCCAACAAAAATAGGATATACATTCTGTTCAAGAATTTAATAGATGAATACAACATCAGACTACCCATAACAGAGGAGAGAATGAATGAACTGAAGAAAGTTCAAGGTTGATGCAAAGAGAAAAAAAAAAAACCTTTGAAGATATTAAAGAGTCCTCAAAGATACAGAGCACATAACGGAATGGTCTAATATGAAACTGAAATCGCACAAGAACTGGAAAGAAAGAATATGTAGATGTCACATTTGAAGAGATATTTAGCAAGAATTTTCCAAGAATTCAAAAAGCCCTATAAAGGAAGAAAAAACTTTATAAACTTGAAAGCACAAAAAAATCAAAAACACCAGCACACATATTAAAACCACTGAAAACCAAAAACAGAGAAAACATGAAAAGGTAATCAGAGAATTGGAGTAGGAAACGGCAACCCACTCCAGCATTCTCGCCTGGGAAATCCCATGGACAGAGAGGAGCCTGGTGGGCTACAGTCCATGGAGTAACAAAAGAGTCAAACACAACTTAGCAACTAAACAAAAACAACATTCAGAGAATGGATACATTACTTTCAAAGGAGAGAGAGCTGCCTTTTCAACTCAAAATATGGAAGGAAGAAGACAAGGAGTATCAACTTTAAAACAAAGAAAAAAAATTCTACAATTCTCAGTCAGTCAGTCAGTCCAGTCGCTCAGTCACGTCCGACTCTTTGCGACCCCAAGAATCGCAGCACGCCAGGCCTCCCTGTCCATCACCAACTCCTGGAGTTTACTCAAACTCATGCCCATCGAGTCGGTGATGCCATCCAGCCATCTCATCCTCTGTCTAACCCTTCTCCTCCTGCCCCCAATCCCTCCCAGCTGAAAATACCAGTCAGAAATGAAGGCAAAAAGGCATTCTCTAATAAATATAAAACGAGGGAATTCCCTGTCAGCAGATCGTCACTTAAAAAAAAAAAAAGTAACTTAAAAAATGCTTAAGGCAAAAGATCCTAGGGGGAAACACAGAATTGTAGAAAAGAATGAAGAGCTTCCAAAGGGATAAAAATTTTCAGTGAATACTGATTTTTTAAATAATAATGTCTTGTAGAATAAGAATATATGTAGGATTAAAATATAAGATAACAACAGCAAAAATAGGAGAGACAAAGGAGTCAGAATGTATGAAGTTCCTTGCATTGTGTGAAAAATTAAATACACCCTTCAGTAAGTTAAGTAAGTTAGTTAAAATACACTCTAAAAAGTGAGTGACTGGGAAGTTCCATTTACAGTAACAGCTGAGTAGATTTCTATCAGCTTAAATCTCCTGCATGAAACTATTTCAACTCCGAGCAAAATATAACAACTACCTGAAGGTAACAGAATGATCAAATACAGGAAGAATCTGGACAAGAACTGATACTGGAAAAATAGAATATTCTGAGTAAGTTTCCTATTTTTGTGAATTTTTATCCAAGAGAGGCTCATACCAGACATGATATGGGGAGGCTAAAATTTCAATAGTAACTTTCAGTTTTACTGCCTTGAAGAAGCTCAGGACAAAGTTTGAGTCTACCACTGTAGCTAGAAAGAAGGGAAATTGTAGAAGGGTGACAGTCAAAACTATGACTGATACCTGAGGTATTGACAAATGGCAAAGACTCTAAGCAATCCAGATAAGATTAAAAGAATTTAAAAGCAATTTAACTGTTTCCATCTGAAGGAAATCAGGGCTTGGCGCTTAACTTATTTAAATTCTGAGAGACAGAGAGGAAGGGAGGCAGCTGGAGGGAAGAAAGTTCAGAACTTATGAGTACTGTAACATGTCAGAAAGCAGAGTTTCTATAAAATATGTTACTATATACATTAAATAATCCAAAATTGTTAGACACAGACAAAATATTAATATATGACCTGTATTTAAAGCAAAGGAAAATCACCAAGTAATTAAATCCAAGAAGACCCAAAAGATATGATTAAAAATAAAGATTTTAAAGAATCTACTTTAACTATTATAATAGGGACCAGAAGAAAAAAAAGTGTGCTTGTAAGATTAAATAGGAAAACTTCACAGACACATATTATAATATAGTAACGAATCAAATGAAAATTCTAGAACTGAAATGTACAATATTTATAGAATAATTCACAGAAAAGACCTATAGAAAAATTGGAGATAACAGAAATGTAGTTAACTTGAATAAAAATTAATATAAATTAACTAAAGAACAAAGATTGGAAGATTTTAAAAAATGAAGAGAGACTCATCAGTCTTTGGGGTAATGTTGAAAAGTCTTACATAAGTAAAATGGGAATATTCAAAAGGAAAAGAGAGAAGTCATAAAAATGTTTGACAAAATAATGTCAAAAATTTCCCCAGTTCAGTAAAAAAAAAAAAAAATGTATTATTTACAGAAATCAAGAAGTTCATCAAATTGCAAGAAGGATGACCACAATGAAAATCATACTTGGGAACAACGGAGTTAAAATGCTTAATACCAAAGGTTAAATATTGAGAGGAAAAAAATCCAGACAAAACTGACACATAACATTTAACTGTTGGTAACAAGGGAAGAAATTCCCAGTTTCATTGTCAGAAACACTGGAGTCCAGAATACAGAAAAGTGACATTTTAAAACTACTTTTAAAAATATATATAAACAGTCAATTAACCCAGAAAAATGGGAAGGAAATAGGAAAAGAGGAACCAACAAACAGGACAAATGGGATACAAATGGTAGATGGTACACCTAAACACAACCATATAAATAATCATATTAAATTTCAATGCATTAACATTGCGATGAACAAGAAATTGCTAGAATGAATAGAAACAGGATCTAACTATGTAAACTTTAAATATTAAGACACCTATGGATGGAAATTTACAGAATGGGAAAAGGTATAAAGTGAAAGTGAAATGGCTCAGTCCTGTCTGACTCTGTGACCCCATGGACTGCAGACTCTGTCCATGGGAAAAGATATACTACCATGGAAAATGTAACCATTAAAGACACTGATTGATTAAATTAACATCATAAAATCTGATTTCAAGTCAACAGAGTATTATTATAGTTAAAAGTAACATTTTACAATAGCAAAGGGCTTAATTAATTCGAAAGACATGACAATTGTAAATACGTATGCCCCTAGTAAAACAGCTTCAAAATACATGAAGCAAATGTTGACAAAATTAAAGATTTTGTAAAGATTTTGTAAAGAAACTGTAAGATTTTCTCTCAGCAACTGACAGAAAAGCTGATTTAAAACCTAAGGATAAAAATCACTAAGTACATAAGATCTCAACACTACCAACCACAATGACATAATTAATACTGATATTTAAGGGAAACTCAAGCCAATAGCTGCAAATCACGTATTATTTTCAGGTATCAACAGTATGTTCATCAAAACTATATGCTGGTACATACAACAATTCTCAATAAATTTCCAAATACAATAATACTATAGAGTACTATCTCTGACCATAATAGAAGTGTATTTGAAGTGAATAAAAATAAGATATACAAGGAGAAAAACACATTATTTCAAAAGTAAAAAATATATCTCCTAATAACTAAAGGGGCAAAAAGAAAATCACAAGGGAAACTAGAAACATTTCACTGAACATTTGTTTGTAAAACTGACAAGCTAATACTAAGAGCAAGGATATACAGAGCATTCTTTAAAAAGAACAAAGTGACTTACCCTACATTAGACATATATTAGTGGGTATTTTCTGGACTCTGTTCTATCAATTATTTTGTCAATCTTCATGTGAACACCACACCCACCATCTTGATTTTTTAGCTTGATAAATATGTCTCAAAATTGGGTAGTATAAGTCCAACTTTATTTTTTTATTATACTTGATTTTGTTCTTTTAGTTCCTTTGCATTTCCTTATAAATTCTATTCTTGGGTTGTACTTATATAGAACATACAGCTTCTTGGAATTTTTATTGTGATTACATAATAGATCAATTTGGGGGAGAACTGATAGCTGTCCACTTATATATGTCTTATAATTTCACTCTGGTATTTTTGTACTTTTCACTGTACAGGTCTGGAGCACATTTTGTCAAATTCATCCTTAATTATTACACAGGCTTTGATGTTATTATAAACGGTCTTCTTAAATTTCAATTTCTAATTATATGTCTCTAATATTTAGATATAATATTGAGTTTTGTAAATTGATGTTATATCTTGGAACACTGCTAAATTTACTTACTATTTCTAGGAGCTTCATCATAGACTCAGTAGGCTTTCTATACGGATGCTCAGGTTCTGTGAATAAAAAGAGTTTTACTTCCTTATTTCTAATTAGTATGATTTTATTTGTTTCTTGCCTTATTGTACTAGTTAGAATCTCCAGTGTAATGTTGAATATAATTGACTTGTTCCTTATGTAAGAAGGAAAGCATTCAGTATTTAATAAGAAAGAAATAGTCTTATACAAACTCTTCTAGTAAAGTGAAAAAGAGAACACTGTAATTCACATTAGGACACCAGCATCACCTTAATATCAAAATCTAACATGAAACATTCAAGAAAGGAAAAGCCCAATATCCCTCATAAATACAGATGCAAGAATCCTAACAAAAATATTAGCAAATTGAATCCGGCAATATGAAAATAATAAAACATTACAATGAAGTTGGGTTTATTTCAAAAGTACAAAACTGAATTAATAATTGAAAAACAATAAATGTAATTAACCACCTAACAGAATACATAAGAAAAGCCTTAGCATCACTGTAAAGATGCACTGTAACACATGTATTCTATTGTTCACTGCAGCACTATTTACTACAGCTAGAACATGAAAGTAACCTAGATGTCCATCAACAGATGAATGGATAAAGAAGCTGTGGTACATATACACAATGGGATATTACTCAGTCATAAAAAGGAACGCATTTGAGTCAGTTCTAATGAGGTGGATGAACCTAGAACCTATTATACAGAGTAAAGTGAGTCAGAAAGAGAAAGATAAATACTGTACTCTAACACATATATATGCAATCAAGAAAAACGGTACTGATGAATTTATTTATAGGGCAACAATGGAGAAACAGACATACAGAACAGACTTATGGACATGGGGAAGTGGGGGAGGGGAGGGTGAGATGTATGGCAAGAGTAACATGGAGACTTACATCACCATATGTAAAATGGATAGCCAACAGGAATTTGCTGAATGGCTCAGGAAACTCAAACAGGGGCTCTATATCAGCCTAGAGGGCTGGGATGGGGAGGGAGACGGGAGGGAGGTTCGAAACGGAGGGGAAATATGTATACCTATGGCTGATTCATGTTGAGGTTTGACAGAAAACAGCAAAATTCTGTAAAGCAATTATCCTTCAATAAAAAATAAATTAATTTTAAAAAAAAGATGCACTCTATACAATCAATACCTGTTCATGAAAAGCTTTCATTAAACCATGAAAGACAGGAACTTCCTAATGTGATAAAGGATATTTACAAAAAACCCACAGCATATAGAGTGTTTAAAGGTGAAATACTATTAAGTTTCAAAAATAAGCAAAACTAGACCAATGATGATAGCAGTAAAAACAGTGGTTATGTTGTAGGGGTTGCTACTTATTATGAACATTATGGAGGTTTATTGAATATTGGTAATATTCTATTTCTTGATCTGAATAGTATTATGTGGATGTGTTCAATTTGTGAAATGTCATTGAGTTATACACTTAAGGTTTGTACTTTACTATTTGTATATTACCCTTAAATAAAACTGTTTACAAAAAATCTCAACAGTGTTTTCACGAAACTATAAACTAACCTTAAAGATATATTTAAGTGCTAAGTGCCAACATGGCCAAGACACTTGAAAGAACAGTAAGAAAGTAGATCTATCAAATATAAAGACTTACTATGAAGTTATGCTAATTAAGATGACGTAGCATTGTCTAAGAATACAGAGAAAACAGTCTAGAAAGAAAGTCTAAATAAAATAAAATAAAATATTCAATGAAATTAAATAAAATATAGGATATATGATAGAGGTAGCCCAACACTACACAGGAAAAAAGGGGATCATCCAGTGGGTTGATCCACTATTACTTGGGGAAAAATAAATAAATAAAATGCATCCTTACCTTAAACTATAACATGAAACACAATTCCAAATGATTTATAAATTAAATGACATAAGCAAAGCTTTAAAACTTTTTGAAGAAAACAGAGATACAAATATCTCTGTATTTGGAATAGGAAAAGATTTCTTAAATGAGCACTAACAATAAAATATTACTTTTTCTAAATTAAAATTGAGAATTTCTGTTCATGTATGACATGTTAAAGAAAATTAAAAGACAAGGTACACACTAAGAGAAGATAGTTGCCACACATTTAACCTAGTGGAGATTAATATCAAAAAGATTAAAAGAATATTTAAATATCAGTAAGAAAAAACCCAATAGAAGAATGGATAAAGGACAGAAATAGACACTTTGCAGAAGAGGGCACTCACTTGGCTAGTAATCACAAAAATATGCTTTATCACTGATAAATATATGATGATAAAAATAATATTATTTTATATGAATTCAGCAGCTGTCAACAAACTATTTCTGACAATACCAAGTGGTGAGGATGAAAATCAACCAAATACATTATTGGTACAAGTAAAATGGATGAAAAACACTTTGAAAAATAAGTGACCAGTATTTTGTGAAAGTAACATTTTCATACCCTAAACCTAGAATTTATATTCTGAGATATTTATTTCACAAAAATTCTGCATGTGTATGCTAAGAATCACGTACAAAAATGTCAACTGAAGCATTATTCATAATAGCAAAAAACTGGAAATAACCCTAATACTCATCTACAAACGAATGGCTAAGTAGTTATGATATAATCACAGAAAGTATTTTATAGAAGTAAAAATAAATGAACAGTTATACTAAGCATCATAGATGAATCTTAATATAGTGATAAGTAAAAATTGCCAAAACCCAATAAACAGCACAATTTAATACATTTTTATAAATGGCAAAACAGCCATATGCTACTTCCTCATAAAATTTTATGGAATAAAACTTTATAAAAAATAATCCAAATGATAAATAGTTCAGTAGTTACCTCTGGTGAGAGAATCAGGGTACCAGTAAAGCGTGAAGGATACAAGTAGATATAAGCTATCAGTAATTTCCTACCCTTGGATTAGTTGGTGGGACCAAGGGTAATAAAAAAAGTGACAATTAGATAAATTTAATAAATTAAAATAAATAAACCTCATGTAACATAATACTGTGTCATGATACAAATTTTATGACTGATCGAATTCTGTGCACCTGATGTCCAAAAAATAAAATATAATACAATACAAATTTAAAAAACGGCTTGTTAGCTAGACAAAATATGCTGGGTTGAAAAACTATTGTTAAAGGATCACCAATAAACTTTAAGCTTCCAATTATATAATTGTGTTAATTTCATTTCTTTAAATTCTAAAATTAAAAGAAATGCCGAGTGCATTAAATAAACTAACAGGAGTAAGATTTTTTAATAATACGTATTTAGAGCTGAAAGTTACCTTGAAAATTATCTGAAAGAGGTACTTCTGGATATTTTCTATATGACAAGCTCTGTGTTTGACATGCATTATCTCATTAATCCTCACAAAACTCTATGACAAAGCATTAATATCAATATTTTATCTGCAAAAAAACTTTGGCTAAAAGGGTTAAGAAATGTGTTCAAGTTCACAAAACTCACAGGCAGAGCTACAATTTGATCCCAGGTTTATTTGAATCCTAAACCTGCTTATTTATCTGTACATTTGTACTACCTCACTTCATTGGACAGGAAATAGGTAGAAAAGTCAACTGATCTGCCCAAAATCATATATCAAGGTACTGACAGAATTGAGATTAAATGGTATTAACTCACTGGGAAGATCCTCTGGAGAAGGGAAAGGCTACCCACTCCAGTATTCTGGCCTGCAGAATTCCATGGACTGTATAGTCTATGGGGTTGCAAAGAGTTGGACACAACTGAGCAACTTTCACAGTACTCACTCACTCACCACACACCAGGAATTATGGCAAGTACTTCTATGAGACTTCCGGATTTTCATTCCCTTACCTCATTGAATAAAAAGTATCCAAATGGGCATGACCTATTAATTTCCTTTTCATTATCATATATCAGCCAAATGTTTCAACCCAGTAACTCTACCAGATACACCCTGTATTTCTACATGAATCCACACCATATAAAATACTCATTTCTACAGTGTACGATAAAAGCACAATGTAAATCTGCCACATATGCATTCTAACATATGCAAATTTATTTAACTTTTGTGTTTCAATTGTAGTAAATACTTTAATATGATATTATACTGAAAAAACATTTTTAGAAAATGTCTCTCACCTGTTCTGAGCGGTCTGAATCACATTCTCGAGATAAAGGACAGAGTGCTTCTTGTGATTGCTGAAGCTTTTCTTTTAATTTAGCATTTTCTTGCTCTTTTTGAAATAGCTGATCCTGAAGAGTAACAACACTTTGTCGGAGCATAGCTTCACTTGATTTTGTGGTTTCAAAACAAATATGTAATTCATTGTAAAGCTGTTTTAAAAAAAATCCAAATTTATAAATAATCAATAAATACATCTATATATATACAAACATATTCATACATGTCTATATACAACATACTCCTTGCCCTCAAGTTAATAGTCTAAGAGGAAAAGCAATGTATAAACAAATAGGAAACCAAATGATATACCCACATGCCAATATTAAACTCCAACTGATGTTAAAAAGACAGTATATTTTACTAGCCAGTTGTAATAATAGGCATGCAAACATTTTAATCTAGCTATATTAATCTTCATGACAAAGAATGGAATTAAACTGAGCCATAATGATATCACAGAAACTGAATGAAAACAAGTCATTTTAAAGATAGAATAAATGCTAAAAAAAAAAAATTATGTCCAGTGATGGGAAGGAACAGAAAAGGAACATAAGTTATACTAGCCTAACTGGACTCAAAATATACATTTGAGAGAAAAAAAAATAAACTTTCATTGAGAGTTCATTAAAGTTGACTGATATATTCCCATTTAGTAAAACTAGCATCTACTGCTAAAGTAGAGGAGGAGCAGTAGAAGGAATAGTGGGAGACAAAGCCAGCCAATGAGATTGCAGATGGAATGCACAGACTCTTGAATGCCAGATTAAGGAAGATGGATTTGTTCCTGTAGAAAACAGAAAATCACTGAAGACCTTGATCAGAGTGATAAAAATAGAATCAGTGTTCCAAAGTGATAACAGATAGTTTTAAAATTTTTTAATTCAAGGCAACATGAATTAAATAAATTTATATTGAGGGTTTCTTAAGACTGTGAGACAATATAAGGTATATACCTGGTGGCAAAGAGTCATACATGGTAAACAATGGTATTCCTCCAATACATACGAACTTACTTGGTGATGAAAATCCTAACTTAATAATTGTGATTTAATGATATATAATTCAATTTGTAGTAGCTGATTCTGACTTTTTCAAAATCTGTGTGTGTGTATATACACACACATATATACATATTTGTTGATGACACTGGGAATGTGACCCAAGAATTATATCTGCTTTAAAATAAAAAAAAATAGGGCTAATAGTGAGTCAATGCGGTTATAACAAAAGCAAAACCCCCAAAAACAGAATTTCAAAATTATGTTAATACAATAGGTTTTTAGGTTTGCTTATCCAGTTGAAGACAGGCAGAATCTTAGACTAGTTGGCCTTGCTTCATGTGAAGAAATTTAACTACAGAAAAGTCGGCAGAATATTTTGTTTGTATGCAATAGTTTACTTTTTTAAGTTTAAAAGAAACATTTGTGAAATCTTTTTTTAAATGCTTTTCTTCAGATATGTACTTTGTCATAAAAATAAGACCCTCTAAATCACTCCTCTGATATACAATTAGTTCAATATACTTTTTATTTTCTGTAAAGATTATACTTCTATATCAATAAAAATACTTTAAACAACCCATTTCACATTACAGTCAGTCTAAAATAATTTTTATAAAGAAAGGGTTGTCTTTATGATTTACAAAGTATTGCGGGATAGAAATTTGTACTTTCACTCCCAATTACCTTTATATCAGGGAATATGTCCAATGTCCTTTCCACAGTTGATACCACCGGATATTCTAGAAGGGAAGAAAGAGTAGGAACCTGACAGCTTCGTGGAATGATGGAGGGATTAGATTGGGCCTTACTGTGACCTACCTGTGCTGTGTTGCTGCTTCCATGATTGAGTTCAGGGTAGAAAAGAAAAAAGCAAAATCTAAAGACAAGAACTAAGTTGACCAGAAAGAACTGAAGCTAGGATGAATGCCCAATAGCATAGAGAGTCACTTATTCAGTTAAAGATTATTTAACCCCTTTCCCTCTTATTTCTATGCCTTACCAATACTAACCAGTTTTTATCTAATCAGCACAACTTTTTGGAGGAAAATAACAGGACATAATATTACTTTAAAACATACAGTTTTCAAATTATACCTCAGTAAAATTCTAATAAGAATCTACAGATTTCAAATATTTAAGAATCTCAGGAACATCAGTTAGGATTGGCAACAGTTTCCATCCCATTGCCCTAGGTGCAGGCATAATGATGGTATGTCATCAGGAAGGAGGACCAATTTACTTGCCAATTGTAAATGTGGCGTACTCTTGTCTTGCGTGTCATGACTTAGGACATTCCTTCACAGATGTAAGGCTCCTAGGCCTATTCCTTCATGGGAAAAAGCTCTATCTTCATGTCTCTTGGCTCTTCTCTCCTTTCTTGCTTCCACAAAATTGAAGACTAACAGCTCTCCTCTTGTGTTTGCTATTTGGCTCTCTCAGCCATTAAATTTACACAGTTGTACTTCCTATTCAGAAGCTGCCCTGGCTTGATCTCATATGACTGGGTGGGTTACTCTAGACACAAAGGCAAGCTCTACATTCTCTGAAAATATCCATCCTTCCAAGCAGCAGGTGAAGAAAGGAAAAAAAAAAAAAAACTTTTAAGAACCTGAAACAGATGATCAAGACCAGCCTTACTCCATGAATTGGGACAAACTCTATTATTTCCTAATTCTTACTCAAAATACACATCTCCTACTTGCCCTTTTCTTGATGGCACTTCACTTGTTTAACAGCAAAAAGATGACTCAGCTCTGGAGTTTGAGTAGACAGCCATTTTTAATTCTAGTATCCAGACCACCAGTAAACGTGGCCAGAAAAGCCTTCAAGGAGGCTATTTTTATTTCTAAAGCGTTTTTGGCAACAAAGCCTCAGGATGACAGAATGTTTGTTTCTCTAGGAGATCCTGCAGAAAGGCAAGGTTTAGGATGTTTTGGTCCCATTGTTAGACACCATCTTACTCTCAAACCATTAATAACAGCAGAGTGAGTCAAAAAACTGTTCTCAAGTGAGTAAATTAGCTAACACAAAAAATGCATTCATCCGCATAGGTTTTGGAGTCCTGATAGGCATCCTTTTTCTCTATTAGCAATCACAGTCACTTTCAGAAGTTTCCAGAGACACACTTTTCTCTATAATACTTTCCTCTAATAGTCCAAAAAGCTGGAATAGATCAGAATCTTTGGGAAGTTTCTGGCCTATAAATATTTAATCATAGATTCCCATATGTACTTTAGAAGTATCAATCATTATAATACATAACAACTTACTACACTTACTGTTCTTCACTTTCTTTTTTATTGAAGAAATTAAAGTGAAAAAACATTAACAGGATCACTAGAGGACATAAAGCAAGTTGCCTCCAGAGATAGCACCCCACACCCCAAGCCCTTTAATTTTCAGGGGCTTAGACTGAACTACTCATCCTCTCATATTTTTATTAATGCTGAGGAACAAGATGATATATTATTTACCTTAAAAATTTTGGAAATGTATAAGCTTTGGGACCCAACGATCAAATTTCAAGAAGAATAGTTTCCACATTATTAAGTATACTATTTGCTATTCTGACTGAGACAGTAAATTTTACAAGTGAAAACTGTATCTGTTTATAGCACAAAATGAGAAGAAAAGAATCTGATTTAACATGCAGTTTAATCTAAAAGTGTATATAACCTAACTCTTTATTTTCCTGGACTGATATTAGCTCATTACTCATGTCATGTAATTATCATTAAATAGAATAAAAACTGATAAAATACATACTTAGTACCTCCAAACATGTTAGATAATCAAGAAGATGAAAATGCTGATACAATTTTCATCTATATTTAAATCACACACACACACACACACACACACACATATATAGATGACATGCAAAGGCAGGAAAACTATTTAAACTTATATAAAGGGTTACAGCATGCTCAAAGGAAGAAAACATACTAGCTTATTTTTATTTCTCTTGACGGGTATGCTCTTCTAGGGAAGCCCCCAAATTATGTGTTAGGTAATTCTGTGTATAAGACTAACAATTTGTTATGGAGACCTCATGAAAAACCTTTTCCCTGGGCTCAAAAATTTTTTTCTTTTCTCTTCTAACTTTTGTCTCCCTTTCTCAATCCATTTATCCTATCACTGAAGGCAATTGTTTTCTCAGATAATAAAATAAATACTATGATATAAATCACCTTAATAAGTGAGAAAAAAGGAAGGGAAATGAGAGGGGGGAAAAGACAGAAAGGAGAATTAAGAGAACAGAGGAAACAGCGAAGCTCCATTAGAAACAGAAATTTAAGAAGACACAACTCTTAAAGAAGTAAACTTAGGAGAAACTGGAGATAAAATATTAATGTAGTATTTTTTTTTAATTCAACTCACCTGAGTCTTACAGCTAGGTCCAATTAATTTATGTGAAAACATATTTACAAATCTCAATTTGTAAGTAAACAATTTCCTTTCATTGTTGTATGAACTACTTGATTACTCAAATTTATTGAAAAAAATCTAGAAAACTACATGTGGAAAAGAAATAAAGACAAGTATTAAGTAAAATGTTCTAGGATCAGAATGAAAGTTTGATGTAAATGAACACTGGAAGTCTGAAAAGTAGCATACTGTTTATTCATGATAAATAAAATAATGTGATCATTCCCAAATTTATAAACCCTTAACTCCATAGCTGAAATATTTTCAGGGTGGGGGGACCAAGTCTAATAAAAAAAAATCTGCAGGTCAAAAAGTTTAAAGCTGCAATGCTGTAGCAAAATAGAGAAAATTAAATTTGTACACTCAGGAGAAACACTAGCTAAAGGGCTCTTTTTACAGAGGATGGTAATAGGCTAGGCTCCCCTTTCATTAAGAAGAATGCAATGGAATTTTTTTGAATAACATTTAACTTAGATATCAAGACAAATTCTCCAACATTAAAAGATATTAATCACTGAAAGAATTTTTAGTAGAATGAATAATGCAAGCTTATAAAATCTATTACAGATGCTTTAAGGACAAAACCACATTATTCTATGTATAACTGAACATTTTATAGGCTTTATAATACAGTTTAACATTGTGAGTTCTGAACTCGAAACTAGCTAGATTTGAGTTCTGCCCCTGGTAGCTGTTTGACTTTAGACAATACTCCAAGACTCAGTTACTAGATCTATTTTTTTAAAAAAGGATACCTCTAGTAATATACCACATAGGGTGGGTGTGGGGCTTAAATAGTGAGGCAAAAACCCTTTTCCCAGTGGCTGATACACTGTAAGCTCAATAAATGTTAACTGTTATTAATATACTGTTGCTGGAGGTGACTTACATTCATACCTCAGCTTAAATAATATATTTGCCTCCATGCTATTCATAAACAAAACATATTTGCATCACATCTCTCATTATTATAGATAATGATTCTTAGAGAGGACAATCATAACCCTGGGGGGAAGGTATATGTGGTTTCAAAAGTATGTCAGATCAAAGTTCAGGTTATGACACATACCCCGCCCCCCGCCCCCCCCCACAAATAGGAGTATAGAAGCTCTACCTCTCCAAATTTAAAAGCACTGACTCACTAGGAAATTTTTGGCTTTGGCCATAGTTCACACAAAGGAGTTATGAGAAATCTGTCTCATTGATGTCTTATCTTCTCAGAATAAACATCACTGATATCACTTCATCAAGGAGAGTCCTTTTGGATCCCTAAACTAATAACCTACCCCAGGTATGTTCCCATTCTTCCTACTACTATTAGAACATGTATCATTACTACACTTCCTATTTAATGTCTGTTATCAAATAGATTTAAGCTATGAGAGGTTAAGAAAAAAGACAGTAAACAGGTCATCTATGCAGATAACTGGGGCAAGAGATTTCAGGCAATGGAACCACATACAAAGACCTTGAAGGTGAAGAATACCTGGTATGTTCAGGCGAAAAAACAAAGTTAAACGTGGTCAAAGTAGAGAGATTAAGAAGAGAAAGTAAAGAGGGGATCACAGAGATTAACACAGAGCCAGATCATGTAGCATCTCACAGGGTGTAGTGAGAACTCGGATTTTACTTTCAATCCGACAGGAAACCAATAGATAGAGTTTAAGAGAGGACTGACTTGATATTTGACTTACCAAGTTTCAGCAAGGACATTCTGGCATTTATGTTGAGAATGAACTCAAAGTGTATAAGGTCAGGAGCAAAGAAACAAAGTAGAAAACTATTACAATCATTCAGGAAATACAAGTTAGTGGTCATGGCAGGAATAGGGGGAAGTAGTAGGATCCCAGACATGCTTTGAAGGCAGAGCAGACAATAGTTTAGTTTTGAACATGTGAAGTTTGAGATGCCTATTAGGCATCGAGTTAAAAGATGATAAACAGGCAATTAGATATACTCTTTCCTAGAGTTCACGGAAGAAATCCAGAGTAGGCAATCAAAACTAGTAGTCATCAGCATAGAGCAGTGTGATTTTGAAAGCCTAGGTGAGTAGATAAAATCACCTTGGTTATGAATTTAAACAGGAGGGAAAAAAGGATCCTAAGATTTTACTTGGAACATTTTAATATTTAAAGGACAGGGTGAATAGGGAGGACTAGAAAGAAACAGAAAAGGAACAGTTAGACACTGAAGGAACAAAACCACACAACAGTGATGTGTTGTCAGGCAGGAGAAAAAAAAAAAGTGTCTCAAAGGACAGAGTTACAAACTGTGACAATGTTGCTGGTAAGTGAGGCAAGATGAAGACTGCCAGAAGCCAACTGAATTTAGCAGTGTGGGAGACACAAATGATTCTGAGAAAAGGAATTCTAGTGAAGTGAAAGTGGCAAAGACTTGATTGGAATAAGGTCAAAAGAGAATGGAAGAAGAGAATTTTGAGACAAGATAACTCTTTCAAGGAATACTGCTGGAAAAGGAGCGAAAGGAAGAGAAGGAAAGGGATATAGTAAAGTCAGCAAAGGTTTTTTGCTGTTGATTAATTGCTCTGTCTTCCATGCAGATCAGAAACATAACAGTATGTGTACGTGTGTGTGTATATACAGTTGTATATATATAGTTATTTTATACAGTTATAAATGATCCAGTAGGGAAAAACTGATGCTGTCAAAGAAATGGGGAACACCTCTTTCTGCAGGGACGTATATAACAACAAAAACTTGAAGACGGAGACCTTAGCAATCAAGTTAAATGCTGGTAAATCCACAGCGCACTTTACACGCACCTACTGGAGCATGGAGAGGAGGAGAGCAGGCGCTATACACACCACGGAAATAGACCCAAAGCATATTATTTGAAAACAAGTTTAACAACAGTAAAAAGGGCAAATTAACATTTAAAATATCAAATGGTTTGATTGGTGATATGTGTATGGGCAACACAGATACACAGTATATAATACATGGAAAAGGTCTGGAATGACTATTCAGATGATTACCCCTGGGGAGGGAAACAAAATGAACTGAGTTGAACGGAAGAGAACTCAAACTGTTGCACTAGCTTTATCAGTACTTCTATATCATTTCAACTTTTATAACAATATATTCATGTAAATTTTATATAATTTAAAAGGTGACATAATTTTAAAAAATTCTGTTCTTCCACAGGAACTCTAGGATACACTCTCAAATATTAAGAGCAGTAAAGTCTGGGGCAAGGGCTTCAGGCAGAAGGACAAAGAACTTTATTTTTTTTTACACACCTTTGTATTTTTGTAAAATTTATCACAAGCATGTATTACTATGGTAATAATCACTTTAAATAAAAATGTTTAAGTATTCAGTTATGTGAAATGATACTGAATCTATAAAAATTCTCAGGTAGGTTATTATTTAAAAAATGACTGCTTTCTGCAAAGGCTGCTAAGGAAAATCAACCAAAAAGTAGAATTAAGGCTGAAACAATCTATCTTAAATTTTAAGTTAAGACTGAACAAGGACTCTTAGAACAAAAGATTGAAAAAGTAAATAGCAAAAGAAATACTGCCTTTTTCTTCCACCTTACCAAGTTCTCTCTTGCTGAGAGGAGAAACACCAAAAGTATTTACACATTAGAGAAAAGGATTATGAACTTTAACAACAAGCAACTCTAAAGATACATTTTAACACAAACTGTGATGAGTTGGCGGCTTTCAATCGAAAATTAAGAGAGAGTAATGTTTGTGTTAAATTCATACACAGTGAAAAAGGGAAAAAATTGAAGTTAACTAATAATGTCTAATTTTTCAAGTCAATTTAGCAAAGGAGTCTGGTTTATAAACCAAAACAAAATGGGCAATCCCACCATATAAAACAAAAGGACAAAATTATTCTATTCAAAGCAAAGAGGATGGGCACTACCTAATGTGTGGTACCATCCACCTCCTGAAGGAAACTTGAAGGGAACACAGAAGTTAGTCAAAAAATCACTGTTTTGAAGCATCATAAGTTTAAGGTTTACTTAATAGTTTCATTTCATATTAATTATTGATACTGAATTTTCACAGTGCATTTTCTGGAAAAAGAGTAAGTTTAAATAGAAAAAAGTTCGCAAGTAACATAGATTATACTGCTTAACCTCTCTAAGCCTTGGCTGCCTCAACTATTGAGAGGAAATAACATCAATCTCAGAGCGTTGCTCTATGTAGAAACTAAGTCATTTCTATAAACATGTATACTAAACAAAACTTCAATAAAAGCATTTTTAATTACTAGCTATAATTATTGCTGCTGAACCAGTCAGCATACCTGTTCAGCTGGGTAAGACTTCTTGAGGGGCTCCTTAAACAACTATAAAGTAAAATGACTACTTAAAGGAAACACACAAAATAAAGAGAGGAAAATCCTTGGCAAATATTGATCCTGAAGACCTCATCAGCATACCCATTTGTGTTTGTGCAGATTTGCCAATAAAATAACGCACAAATTCTGTAATGAAAGATTGCTTTAGGTCATAAACTAGAATCGTACTTGATGAATTAATTCCATTCCCCAAATCCTTCCTGGTCTACAGGCTGCAGTCCTAGTATGTTTCATAGTAGAATATCAAAACTCCAACTTATAAAAACAATATTCTACAGAATAAATTTGCATATATATTTTAAATGCTTCAGCTTTAACAGCCATAAAGAAAACTCACATCCTTTTAAATATTACCAAATTGAACCATATTTCATTTTTAATTTTGAAGAAGCAAATAAAAGGGAGTAATAAAGAAATATTGAAATGTGCAAAAATTTGAATTCTATATATTTTTATAAGTTCATGCACATAAATTTACATTTTTATGACAGAATAAAAGCATACTTTTTGATACGATATACTTTCGGCTGTGTGAACATCCTCCTGGTTCCTCAGGACTTTCTGTGTGTCCATGTTCAGAACCTGAAGCTGCTGGATCAGCTCGGCTTGCTGTGCTGTATGTGCACTGTTCTGTTTGTAAAGATTCTGTAGCTCCTGCAACTCCTTCCTGTGCAAAGCAAGCAATAGAGAGAAGCATGAATAAAAGTCGTCTCAGCTAAATAACTGTGTTCATCTAAAGTTACAGATCAGCCTCCAATTTTACTGCAGGCAAGCATGTTACTAAGAGAAGTAACATATAAAGTATTTACTATTTATCACATATACCTAGAAAGTATTGATAGAGGCACTATGACTTTCAAAGCCAAATACTTATCAATTTTCTTTCATAGCTTGATCATAATAAAGTCCTCAATATACAGACATAGTACCACCTTCTTACTGAAATTAAGTTACACTTCAGCTCTAAGAATTAATACACACTGATGCCAAAAATCTGATAGGGTAGCTCAACATTCATTTTATATTATACAGAATCTTAAATGTATTAAGAACAATCCCAAAGGTAAATTCAGTTTTCAAACAAAAATTTCTTAAAGCACAACTAGTTTGCAACTTCAGGGGCCTAAGCTGGGATTCCTGTGACTCCTCTAAATGAGCCTGAATTAAATGATGAGACAAAAACGTCAGAAGGAAGGGGAGCAATACAAGGTGTAATCAGTTCTTCCACCCCACCCAGGGTGAACTTGGTAAGTAGAAGGACAAATGAACTGGAGGGATAGTATTCATGGCATAAGGGTCCAAGAAAACCATACCTCTGGATACAGGGTTCCAGATTTCTGTGGTGGTGAATCCACCACATATAAAACTGGAACATGTTTTGTAAAATAAACTTGAAAAGAAAAATATTTATAGAGATATTTCATATAAAAATATAAATATAAATATTATATAAATATATATCACAGTGCATATTTTGGAGGCAATTTTTTCCCCCAATTATTTTTATTAGTTGGAGGCTAATTAGTTTACAATATTGTAGTGGTTTTTGCCATACATTGACATGAAGCAGCCATGGATTTACATGTGTTCCCCATCCTGAACCCCCCTCCCACCTCCCTCCCCATCCCATCCCTCTCTCTGGATCATCCCAGTGCACCAGTCCCGAGCATTTGTCTCATGCATCCAACCTGGACTGGCGATCTGTTTCACACTTGATAATATATGTTTCGATGCTGTTCTCTCAGATCATTCCACCCTTGCTTTCTCCCATAGAGTCCAAAAGTCTGTTCTGTACATCTGTGTCTCTTTTTCTGTCTTGCATATAGGGTTATCATTACCATCTTTCTAAATTCCACATATATGCGTTAGTATACTGTATTGTTGTTTTTCTTTCTGGCTTACTTCACTCTGTATAATGGGCTCCAGTTTCATCCACCTCATTAGAACTGATTCAAATGAATTCTTTTTAATGGCTGAGTAATATTCCATTGTGTATATGTACCACAGCTTTCTTATCCATTTGTCTGCTGATGGGCACCTAGGTTGCTTCCAAGTCCTGGCTATTATAAACAGTGCTGCAATGAACATTGGGGTACACGTGTGGAGACTATTTTTAATGGAAACTTTTCTTTACTTATAATCCCAAACTGGTGATTCATTCATGTAGACAAATCTTAAAAGAAAGAAGAAACATAGTGCTCGCTTCGGCAGCACATATACTAAAATTGGAACGATACAGAGAAGATTAGCATGGCCCCTGCGCAAGGATGACACGCAAATTCGTGAAGCGTTCCATATTTTAAAAAAAAAAAAAAAGAAGAAAGAAGAAACATAAAAGACATGCAGACACTTGTTCAATATGGATGACTATTAATATGGGAGAAATGAGCTGTGGTTTTTTTTCTTAATCGATTTTATTTATTTATTTTGCTGCACTATGGGGCTTGTAGAATTTAGTTCCCTGACCAGGGAATGAACTCGGGCCACAGCTAAAAAGGGCAAGTCCTAACCACGGGACTGCCAAAGAATTCCAGAGCTCTGCTTTTTTTAGAGGTTTAGAATATTAATGCTCTCCAGATACAACAGCAACCCATAAACGCACACATGTAGATAAACCATCTGCTTTAGTTCCTTTTGATATTAACAGAACAACACAGACTGGGTAGTTTGCAAATATCAGAAAGTTATTTCTCATAATTGGGCAGGCTGGAAGTCAGACATCAGACTGCCACTACAGTCAACTGAGGGCTCTCTTCTAGGTCGTAGACTTGTTACATCCTCACATCTAGTGGTGGAAGGCAAAGAAGGCTCTGGGAGGTCTTTTTCAAAAGAGCACTATCCTTTTGTGAGGGTTCCACACTCATTACCAAAGCACCTCCCTGAAGACCCGCCTCCTAATGCCATCATATTAGGCATTAGAACTTCAACATACAAATACTGGGTGGACATAAACATTCAGACTATAGCACTTTTCTGTACTATTCAAAAAACTGAGATCTGCAGAAAATAGTAATCCAAAAATGGTGAAAGGGAAAGAAGAGAATCAATAATGGCACAATACCTTGAGAAAATATAAAACAAGAGAGGAAGGGAAAAGACCCTTAGCTTATTCTTCTCTCACTAACTCTGCCATGGAATTGAATCCCTCAAGTAAGGAGCGAGTACTTAATCTTCACAGTCTCTGTATTCTAGGATACATGGGATAAGATAGTTGTTGAATGGATGAAATGAAAATGATAACACAAAGAAGGATTGCTAAGAAAGAATGATATCAAATAGCAGTAAAATACATAAGGAGAACAAAATATACATAGGAGAGAAGTTATTTGGAAACCTAAAACTATAGAAAATAAAACTAATTGGTAGGTTCAAACTTGAGAAGTTCCTCCAGACACAGACTAAAGAAAATAAAGAAAGAAGTGGTTTGAGCTGAAAGCATGCTGAGAACTAACGACACTTCTTCCCATCTCAGGAAGAATGTTGATTAAAAATATTGTGTTGCTGATTTACAGTTATGCTAAGGGACTGAAGGAGCCACAGGATAAATTATGAAAAAATGTTCCTGTAGACATCAGATTTGATAGCAAAGACTGACAAAGGGTTTCAGACAGCGCCAATAGAGTATTTTGCAGTTTAAAAAAACCTCACTGTTACGCAAATTAAAATTTGCTTCTTCACAATACATGTGCCTGTCTCCTATCCTAGGCCTTCCCAGGTGGTGCCAGTGGTAAAGAATCTGCCTGCCAATGGAGGAGATGCAAGACACACAGGTTTGATTTGAGAGTTGGTAAGATCCCCTGGAGAAGGAAATGGCAACCCACTCCAGTATTCTAGCCTGGAAAATTCCATGGACAGAGGAGCCTGGCAGGCTACAGTCCATGGAACTGCAAAGAGGCAGACATGACTGAGTGCACACATGCAGAATCTCTCCTCTCCTAAAACCCAAACAGGAACTGGTAGGCATCACTAGTAATAGGCCACTCTTAACGGCAGAGGGCAGAAAACAACGATAATTCAAGCAATGACTCTCTAAGACACTTGCCAGGATATGACATGTGTCATTTTCACTCATTCCACAGGCCAAAATCAGTCACACAGCTAAATCTGATGTTAATGGGGGAGAAAGCATGCTCGAGCAACAGAGAAGGTTTTGGTAAAAATGGACCTTTAAGTTGAATCAACACTGAGTCAGGAATAAACACAGAGGAGTAGCAAAGTTTACTGATGTGCACTGAAGCAGTATAAAAACCTAAACCTAAGTATCTGTAGGCACGGAGATGAATGTTATACATCTTGAGACACAAAATTAGGAGTTAAAATGGCTGAATGTATGTATTACGTATACATAGCATGATGTCAAAACCAACTAAAAATGAAATGTAGTTTTTTTTTTTTTAATTACATCGCCTTCCAAAGTTTTCTCATGCCATTTCTTTCTTAACTTTAGAAAGTTGGCTAGTGGTTCTTATATAGAAGAAAAAATTACCTGAGATTTAATAATTCCCTCCATTTAACCTCAGTGTCTTATTTACCCATTCCATTATATTATAAAAAACTAAAGTTATTACTTACAAATAAAAATGCTCAATTATAGTCCCTTTTACCTAAATACCTGTTTGCCTACTCTTCAATCTATAAATATGTATTGAAAAAAACACAGAATTATTCTAATAAAATTTTACTGGCTATTATTTCTCCAAGATTGCATTTCAGCATGATCTTCCCCCTATTTTCTTTGTACTTTTCTGTATTAACATGTACCATTGTATTAAAACAATTATGTACTTTGTTATCATATAAATATAAACAAAAAAGAGTAGCAGTAATAGCATTAATTTCAGAGAAATTAGAACTCAAGGAAAAAATAATCATACAGAAAAAAAGAATAAAGTATAATTCACAGTAAAAACAAAATAACTTTGTTGGACACTTTACCCACCAAATCACAGCACATAAAAGAAAACAGCACAACAAAAACTATAAAAGCAATAAAAGGAAAATCAGTTGTAAACTAAATGGGAAAGATTCCATTTAAAATAATAATAAAAACCATGTAATAACTATGAGTAAATTTAAGAAGAAATGTCAAAACTGACACGAGGAACAAAACATCTGATAAGGACACAAAGGTATTGAAACAAATGGTATGGCATTGCATATTCTGGACAGAAAAACTGAGATTATAAAGATTCATCCTTCAGTTTGCTTTTCAATTTGATGCCCTAATAAAATAGCAAACACAAAATGAGCTGGTTTAACCTAAAGTTTACATGGAAAAATAAATAAGCAATAAATGCCCAGGAACCCTGTGAAAGAGCAGAAATGGAGAATGCATCACGTACTCTCATCCAATTTTCATCATCTCTACCATATTACTTACTCTGTAGTACTCTTAGCCTACGCTCTAGCCTAAGAAGCCAGTCTCTACAGATGACATTACATTGGCTCCCAGGCTTCTGTGTTTTAATTTGAGTAGCTGAAAGTGCTGGCCAAAGATTAGAGAGTAAAGGAAAAAGAGGTCACGGTATTTCTTTTCCTAGCTCCCTCTCCACTAACCCACTGTTGGCAGTATCTCTGTTCCTCTAAGAATACTTCTATGAGACAGCCTCCCTCCCAGGGCTAGACATGTCACAGAGATCTAGTAAAATCTTCTCGCACAATGGGAGAAGGAAAAGGTGGGACAATTTGAGAGAACAGTACTGAAACGTGTACATTATCATATGTAAAAAAGATAGCCAATGGGAGTTTGATGTATGATGCAGGGAACCCAAAGCTGGTACTCTGACAACTTGGAGGGATAAGGTGGGAAGGGAAGTGGGAGGGGGGCTCAGGAGAGAAGGTACACATGTATTCCTACAGCCAATTCATGTTCATGTATGGCAAAAGGCATCACAATATTGTAATTACCCTCCAATTAAATTAGGAAAAAAAAGCTTCTCTTCTTGGCCCTTCTGGCCTAGCTGTAGTAATAGTTTATGATAAGAACTCTGACAATAGGGAATGCACTCAGAAAGGCAACCTAAAACAGTATAATGTCTGTGTAACTTATACATGCAAAATTATGAGAAATAAAAGCCATTAATAAACTAATGGGGAAAAGTATTAATAAGGTTTTCTTATACTATTTGAAGATCTGAACTACAGAACAGAGATTAGACTGTCTCTGAGATTTCCCAGATAAGCATATAAGATAAATGGTGTATACTTCAAAACAGAAAATTTCAACTAAATACATGAATCACTGTAAACTTTAAACAAAATAAAAAGAACAGTGGTGAAAACTACTGAGAAACGTACAAACTAAGAGCATCAAGCAAAGACTAAAAACTGTTTTATTGGGAAGAAGATAGGAATAAATAATAATTTTCAGACTTCTTCTAAAATTAATATTCTATTACTATTTAGATTTACCTTTTTGACTTCATCAATAATTGACTTAAAAAAATTATACCATGAATGGATAAATTCAATCAGTCTGTCATCTGTTAAGATATACTTTTCTATATCCCTATAGTAAGATCTTTAAAATGAGAAACTATGGATTTTTTATCATACAGATACATGTGTATATATAAATGTATATATAATATATATTAATCTATTAACCAAGCAAAACTCTTGCCAGATATATACATACATACATACATATATATATATATATATATATATATATATAAACAATACACTAAATATATACAAGTAAATACTAAGTCTATATATGTAAATATCTGTGTATACCATAATTATCAGTCCAGTTCAGTTCAGTTCAGTCGCTCAGTCGTGTCTGACTCTTTGAGAACCCATGAACCACAGCACGCCAGACCTCCCTGTCCATCACAAACTCCCGGAGTCCACCCAAACCCATGTTCATTGAGTTGGTGATACCATCCAACCATCTCATCCTCTGTCGTCCCCTTCTCCTCCTGCCCTCAATCTTTCCCAGCATCAGGGTCTTTTCAAATGAGTCAGCTATTCGCATCAGGTGGCCAAAGTATTGGAGTTTCAGCTTCAGCATCAGTCCTTCCAATGAACACCCAGGACTGATCTCCTTTAGGATGGACTGGTTGGAACTCCTTGCAGTCCAAGGGACTCTAAAGAGTCTTCTCCAACACCTCAGTTCAAAAGCACCAATTCTTCAGCACTCAGCTTTCTTTATAGTCCAACTCTAACATCCATATGTGACTACTGGAAAAACCATAGCCTTTTTTTTCCTTTTTGTTTTTATTTCCATTACTCTGGGAGGTGGGTTATAGAGGATCCTGCTGTGATTTATGTCACAGAGTGTTCTGCCTATGATTTCCTCTAGGAGCTTTATAGTTTCTGGTCTTACATTTAGATCTTTAATCCATTTTGAGTTTATTTTTGTGTATGGTGTTAAAAAGTGTTCTAGTTTCATTCTTTTACAAGTGGTTGACCAGTTTTCCCAGCACTACAGAGATTGTCTTTTCTCCATTGTATATTCTTGCCTCCTCTGTCAAAGATAAGGTGTTAATAGGTGTGTGGATTTATCTCTGGGCTTTCTATTTTGTTCCATTGATTTATATTACTGTCTTTGTGCCAGTATCATACTGTGTTGAAGACTGTAGCTTTGTAGTATAGCCTGAAGTCAGGCAGGTTGATTCCTCCAGTTCCATTCTTCTTTCTCAAGATTTCTTTAGCTATTCAAGGCTTTTTGTATTTCCATTCAAATTGTGAAATTATTTGTTCTAGTTCTGTGAAAGATACTGTTCGTAGCTTTATATGGATTGCATTGAATCTACAGATTGCTGTGGGTAGTATACTCATTTATACTATATTGATTCTTCCAATCCATGAACACGGTATATTTCTACATCTGTTTGTGTCCTCTTTGATTTCTTTCATCAGTGGTTCATAGTTTTCCATATATAGGTCTTTTGTTTCTTTAGGTAGATTTATTCCTAAGTATTTTATTCTTTTCATTGCAATGGTGAATGGAATTGTTCCCTTAATTTCTCTGTTTTCTCATTGTTAGTGTATAGGAATGCAAGGGATTTCTGTGTGTTAATTTTATATCCTGCAACTTTACTATATTCATTGATTAGCTCTAGTAAATTTCTGGTGGAGTCTTTAGTGTTTTCTATGTAGAGGATCATGTCATCTGCAAACAGTGAGAGTTTTAATTCTTCTTTTCCAATCTGGATTCCTTTATTTTCTTATTCTGCTCTGACTGCTGTGACCAAAACTTCCAAAACTATGTTGAATAGTGGTGGTGAGATGGGGCATGCTTTTCTTGTTCCTGACTTTAGGGGAAATGCTTTCACTTTTTCACCATTAAGGATAATGTTTGCTGTGGGTTTGTCATATATAGCTTTTATTATGTTGAGGTATGTTCCTTCTATTCCTGCTTTCTGGAGGGTTTTTATAATAAATGGATGTTGAATTTTGTCAAAGTCTTTCTCAGCATCTATTGAGATAATCATTTGGTTCTTATCTTTCAATTTGTTAATGTGGTATATCAGATGATTGATTTGTGGATATTAAAAAATCCTTGCATTCCTGGGATAAAGCCCACTTGGTCATGAGGTATGATCTTTTTAATATGTTGTTGTATTCTGTTTGCTGGAATTTTGTTAAGGATTTTTGCATCTATGTTCATCAGCGATATTGGCCTATAGCTTTCTTTTTTTGTGGCATCTTTGTCTGATTTTGGTATTAGGGTGATGGTAGCCTCATAGAATGAGTGTGGAAGTTTACCTTCCTCTGCAGTTTTCTGGAAGAGTTTGAGTAAGATAGGCGTTAGCTCTTCCCTAAATTTTTGGTGGAATTCAGCTGTGAAGCTATCTGGTCCTGGGTTTTTGTTTACTGCAAGATTTCTGATTACAGTTTCGATTTCTGTGCTTGTGATGGGTCTGGTTCAGTTTTGGAAAGTTATACCTTTCTAAGAATTTGTCCATTTATATATGTCATATATAAACATAATACATATATTATGCATATAAATATATGACATATTTTACAGGTAGCACCAGAAACTAAAATTGTGCTTATACAAGTATGTGATAAACATTGTGATTTAAATAGCTTAAAATTTAAAATGTACACGTGTATGTACATGTGTATACATGTATGACATTTATGTATATGTATATATACTTTTATGATTTGTTCTAACACTATTTTCTGATAAAGGTTATTATAAAATAAATTAATAGGTAGTTTTAAATCTTTCGGAACACTTAAAAACACAAGTTTTTCAAATACTTCCACTTTATAAGCAGTACTATAAAGTTCAATGTTTTGATATAGAAAAATTATTTCACAAACTAAAACTATTCAGCACATGGGCTTCTCTGGTGGTTCAGACGGTAAAGAATTTGCCTGCAGTGTGGGAGACCTAGGTTTGATCCCTTGGTGGGGAAGGTCTTCTGGAGGAGGGCATGGCAACCCGCTCCAGTATTCTTGTCTGGAGAATCCCCATGGACAGGGGAGCCTGGCCGGCTACAGTCTGTAGGGTTGCAAAGAGTTGGACACAACTGAGCAACTAAGCAGAGCACAAAATAAAAAGTTAAAACTGGATTACTCATTTATTACTCACTGTAATAATAATGAATATTATATAATGCAAAGGTAAAAATTTTATAAGGAAACTATGAATGAATGAATGCATCTGAAACAGGGATACTCTTTGTGCATGCTTTTTCCAACCCTGTGGAACCTCCAACTGTCCCACTTAATTCCAGATAGTTCCAATACACAAACATAGGTCTCATAGAAGACAAACACTGTTGTCATTCTGGAGTGTTTTTGAAAGTGAAAGTGAAGTCGCTCAGTCATGTCCAACTCTTTGCGACCCCACGGACACCACGCTCCTCCGTCCATGGGATTTTCTAGGCAAGAGTACTGGAGTGGGTTGCCATTTTCTTCTCCAGGGAATCTTCCCAACCCAGGGATTGAACCCAGGTTTCCCTCATTGTAGACAGACGCTTTACCGTGTGAGCCACCAGGGAAGACTGGAGTGTTAACAATAAATATAAAAATAAAGATAAAAATGCTGGCATTCTACATAACTAAGGACATCTCTACAACGTTAAATTAAATTAAGGAGTCAGAGTACTTGCCTGACCAGGGTAATATCCATATCCTTCTGCATAAGTTCTGTCTGTTTATTATTCAGCTGTAATGATAGTGCATTATATTTACTCTGTGATACTTCAATTTCTTTTCTTGCTTCAATTAAATTGTCTTCAAAGGCCTAAAATTAGAGCATTCATATCACAATCAAATATAATAAATATCAAATAAATAAATAAAACTCTGTCATATTTAACTAAAAAAATCCACAAAATAACAGTGAAAAATTAATAGTGTTTTCAATTTTACTTTATTTTTTCATTTAATTAAAAGAATGTTAGTACAATCAAAGAAACTTTACACCCATCACAGGTCATTTTTTTCAGAAACTGTAAAAGTATTATGGTCTCCTGGTGTGAAAGTTAAGAATCTGAAGCAAATAAAATTGAAAATCTATGTAAAAATTTACTTATTAAAATTGCAATAAAGGAAGGACTGTATAATAAAAAAAGTTGTTAATTACATAAACAAAAAAAGAACTCATTTACTTAAATATTACTCAATACAAATAGCAGATATTTTATTATTGTCTTAATTTTAAATGCAGATACATAAACACACTCAGAGAAGAAAAAAATGGTACAGAAAAAAAATAATAAGTTTATGATGTTTTAGATTCAGATCATGCTGAGTTCACTTGATTGTGGTGAAAGTTCACCTAAAGTTCTTCAAACCTGGCCTTTTCCTCCTGATAATTCTGTAAACTGTTTATTCACTTTGAAACAATTTTAAAATTGATGTTAATTTTTTTCAAAAATATAAAATCTAAATTATTTTCATAAAGTATTAAATATTTTATTTAAAACTAGAAAGTGAAAAACTGAAAGTCGCTCAGTCATGTCTGATTCTTTGCAAACCCATGGACTATACAGGCAGATTCTTTGCAGGCAGATTCTTTACCAGCTGAGCCACAAGGGAGGCCCAAGAATACTGGAATGAGTGGCCTATTCCTTCTCCAGTGGATCTTTTGGACCCAGGAATTGAACTGGGGTCTCCTGTGTTGCAGGTGGATTCTTTACCAGCTGAGCTGTCAAAAATACACCATACATTCATTATTTCCAATCCAAAACTGAGCAACAAGTTTTAGGTCAAGCACTAAAAATCTATTATAGTCTAGAAATGCTCCCATACCTCATATATTCACTGTGTAGTAACTAGAATGAACTTTTGAAGAAAAAAAATACTGCTTTTTAGCCAAGATAACACTGCGAGTACATGCATATTTCATTTTATCCTTTAATTGCACTTCACTGACACTGCATTTTTTACAAATTGAAGGACTGTGGGAATTTTGCGTCAAATCTATCAATGCAATTTTCCCAACATTTGCTCACTTCATGGCTCTGCACAGTTTGGTAATTCAACTCTTTCATTATTATCATATTTGGTATGGTGATCTGTGATGAATGATATTTGATGTTACTACAACTAACTGCTTCCCTCATGGCTCAGATAGTAAAGAATCCACCTGTGGATTGCGAGAGACCTGGGTTCAGTCCCTGGGTTGAGAAGATCCCCGGAGGAGGGATGGCAACCCACTCCATTATTCTTGCCTGGGGAATCCCATGGACAGAGGAGTCTGGTGGGCTACAGTCCATGGAATCGCAAAGAGTCAGTCATGACTGAGAAACTAAGCACAGCACTGCTGCTGGTGCTGCTGCTAAGTCGCTTCAGTCGTGTCCGACTCTGTGCGGGTCGACCCCACAGATGGCAGCCACCAGGCTCCCCTGTCCGGGATTCTCCAGACAAGGACACTGGAGTGGGTTGCCATTTCCTTCTCCAATGCATGGAAAGGGAAAAGTGAAAGTGAAGTCGCTCAGTCGTGTCCAACTCTTAGCAACCCTGTGGACTGCAGCCTACCAGGCTCCTCCGGCCATGGGATTCTCCAGGCAAGAGTACTGGAGTGGGTTGCCAGTGCCTTCTCCGAGGACAGCACTACAACTTACTAAAGGCTCAGATGATGGTTAGACTTTTTTTTAGCAATAAAGTGTTTTAAAATAAGGTTTGTAAATTGTTGCTTTAGACATAATGCTTGCACACTTAACAGAATACAGTATAGCATAAATATAACATTTATATGCATTGGGAAACCAAAAAATTTGTGTAACTTACTTCACTGCAATATTCACTTTATTGTGGCAGCCTGGACCCAAACCCAAAACATCTCTGAGGTATACCTGTACTTCTTAAATTCCCATTTATTAGAAAAGAGTAATGATATATACACATCAGTAGCTTTGTGGATGGATGGAAGAAAGAGATAGAAAGAGAGACAGAAGGAAAGACGGTAGGAAAGGGAGGCAAGAGAAGGGATGAAGTGGCTAATCCTTTTTATCCAGTTCACACACCCCCACACAACTTTCTCCAGTAAAGCACTACTCTGTTCTCTGAATTTATGTATTTGTTTCTGTTTATCTATTTTGTTTTTGTCTTTTTATATTCCACAAATCAGTGAAATCATACGGTGTTTTTCTTTCTCTATCAGACTACCTTACTTACATAACACCCTCAAGGTTCATCCATATTGTCATGGATGGCAAGATTTCATCTTTTTGACAGCTGAGTAGTATTCTACTGAGTGTGTGTGTACATATGCACATATGTATACCACATCTTCTTTATCCATTCATTGGCTGATAGGGACTCAGGTTGTTTCCATATGTTAAGCTATTGTAAACAGTGCCACATGAACATAGTGGTACATATATCTTTTTTAATTAGTGCTTTTGTGTTCTTTAAACAAATACCCAGAAGTAGGATAGCTGAATCATACGGCAGTTCTATTCTTAACTTTTTGAATTCTCCATACTGTTTTCCACAGTGGCTGCCAATTTACATTCCCATCAAGAACATATGAGACTTCCCTTTCCTCAACATCCTTAACAATACATATTATTTCTTGTATTTTGGAAAAGAGCTATGCTAAAAGGAGTGAGCTGATACCTCAGTGTAGTTTTGACTTGCATTTCTGTAATAATTAGTGATGATCAACTTTTCATACGCCTGTTGTCCATCTATACGTCTTCCTTCAGAAAATGTTTATTCGGGTCCTTTGTTCATTTTTAACTGGGTTGTTTATTTCTTGTTGAGTTGTATGAGTTCTTTATATATTTTAGATTTTACCCTTTATCAAATATATCATTTGCAGATATCTTTTACATGCAGTAGATTGTCTTTCATTTGTAGATAGTATCCTTTCCTATGCAAAAGCTTTTTAGGATGATGTAGTTCAGTTCATTCACTCAGTCGTGTCCGACTCTTTGTGACCCCACGAACCATAGCAGGCCAGGCCTCCCTGTCCATCACAAACTCCCGGAGTTTACCCAAACTCATGTCCATTGAGTCGGTGATGCCATCTAACCATCTCATCCTCTGTCATCCCCTTCTCCTCCTGCCTTCAATCTTTCCCAACATCAGGGTCTTTTCAAATGAGTCAGCTCTTCGCATCATGTGGCCAAAGTATTGGAATTTCAGCTTCAACATCAGTCCTTCCAATGAATATTCAGCACTGATTTCCTTTAGAATGGACTGGTTGGACCTCCTTGCAGTGCAAGGGACTCTGAAGAGTCTTCTCTAACACCACAGTTCAAAAGCATCAATTCTTCGGTGCTCAGCTTTCTTTATAGTCTAACTCTCACATCCATACATGACTACTGGAAAAACCATAGCCTTGACTAGACGGACCTTTAGTGCCATTTGTTTATTTTTACTTTTGCTTCCCTTGCCTGAAAAGACATATCCAAAATGACATTGCTAAGACCAGTTTCAAAGAGCATACCACCCAAGTTATCCTCAAAGTTTTATGATTTCATGACTTACATTTAAATTTTTAATCCATTTTTCTTTTGTGTGTGAATGGTATGAGACAGTGGTCTAGTTTCACTTTTTTTTTTTTTTTGCATGTGGCTATCCAGGCTTCCCAACATCATTTATTGAAAAGGCTATCCTTTCTCCATTGTATTTTTATTGTTCCTTGCTGTCTATTAATTGCCTGTATAAGTGTGGGTTTATTTCTGGGTTCTAAATTCTATTCCATTGATGTATGTATCTGTTTCTCTGAAAATACCATGCTGTTTTGATTACTATTGCTTTGTAGTTTAAGTGATATCATGGATTATGATACCACTATCTTTGTTCTTTTTTCTCAGGACTGCTTTGGCTATTCAAGGCCTTTAGTGGTTCCATTATAAATTTAAGAAATTTTTGTTGTTTGTGTCAAAAATGTCCTTGTGATTTTGAAATGGATTGAATTGAACCTATATATTTTTAGGTCATATGGATATTTTAACAATGTTAATCATTCCAACTCATAGGCAGAGAATATTTTTTAATTTATTTATTTTTTCCAATTTCTTAACAATGTTCAGATCTTCTATACCTTTGGTTAAATTTATTCCTAAGTATTTCATTCTTTTGTTTTGATTATAAATAGAACTGGTTTTCTTAATTTCTCTATTAAATCATTGTTCACATATATAAATGCAACACAGTTTCGTATGTTGATTTTGTACCCTGCAAGTCTGTCATATTCATTTTTTCTAATAGCTTTTTTGTGGAGCTTTTTTTATCATTTTATAAAATTATGTCATCCACAAACAGTGTCACTTTTACTTCTTTCTTTCCATTTGGACTCCTTTTATTTCTTTTCCTTGCCTAATTGCTCTTGTTAGGACTTCCAATATTATGTTGAATAAGAGTGAAAATAGGGGTCTTTGTTCTGGTCCTGATGTTAGACAAAGAGCTTTTAGTTTTTCACCATTGAGTAAGATGTTAGATGTGAATTTATCATTTACACCTTTATTATGATGAGGTATGTTATTTTTATAACCATTTAGTTGAGAGGTGTTTTGTTTTTTAATCACCAATGAGCACTGAATCTTGTCAAATGCCTTTTCTCCATTTATTGCGATAATCATATGATTTTCATCCTTCATTTTCTTAATGTGGTATCCTGTTGATTGATCTGCAGATGTTGAAACCTCTTTATATCCTGGGATAAATCATACTTGATCATGGTGATGACTTTCCTAGCAAATTATTGTATGTGTCTGTTCTAATTGGTCTAGTGGTGACCAGAAGGAATGATGCAAAGGGATTATCTCTGACCAGACTCTGAACACAGACTGGAAAAGTGGAATTCAGTTCAGTTCAGTCACTCAGTCGTGTTCCTCTCTTTGTGACCCCATAGACTGCAGCATGCCAGGCTTCCCTATCCATCACCAACTCCTACAGCTTGCTCAAACTCATATCCATCGAGTTGGTGATGCCATCCAAACACTTCATCATGGCTCAAAAATGCTATAAGGTAAACTAATAAACCACAGATGCCTTTGCACAGGGCAAAAGATGACTGGTTATGATATACAATAGGATGCCTAAGTCATGGGACTAAATGTTGTGGGAAATTCTTTGGGAAATTAAGACATTCAAAAAAAACCCTTTCACATGGGAGAGTTTACAAGTCCACACATATCTCCAGAGAAAGATGCACATTCACAAAATCCAGAGGCACTTTACTTTGGGATAACCCCTGAACTCAATGCAAGTCTGGGTAAGTATTAAAGGAATGTTCTATTAGAGAGCCAATCTATAAGGACTGGGAAAGGAACTTGTTTTGAACCTCTGTATGTGATTTTTTTTCTTTTTGTTTGTATTTTCATTTTAGCTGTTGGCAGTCAAGGTGAAATTCGGTCACAAAAAGAGTAGACTAAAGCTAAAGGACAGAGATTTCAATGACTACATACAGTAAAGAATAAACACTTTACAAAAGTAAACCAAAGCACTAAACAAAGACTACCATAGCCTTCAGCAGTTAAGAAAGCAGCAAAGTCTTGGGAAGGGGTACGATCTTATTTCTAGCTTTATCATATATTTGTTATCACAAATGCCCAACTTTCAACAACAAGAAAAGGTTACAAAGCATACAAAGAAACAGGACAATATGGCGTATTCAAAGGAACACAAAATTAACAGAAACAATTCCTGAGGAAACTCAGATATCAGATCTACAAGGCAAAACTTTAAAACTATCTCAAGTATACTTAAAGAAAAATATGTAAAAGAATTGAGGAAATCAGAAAAACAATGTATTAATATAAACCAAACAAATATCAATAAAGAGCCTGAGGTTATAAACATGAATCAAATTATAGAGGTAGAAATTAAAATAACCAAAATGAGTAATTCACCAGAGGGGTCAACGAATGTGAGCAAACTAAAAGATAGAACTAGTGAATTTATTGACTCTGAGAAACAGAAAGACGAATGAAGAAAATTGAATACAGCCTAAGAGAACAGTGGGACACTATTAACAGACAAAAATGTACATTATGGGAATCCAAAAAGAGAAGAGACAGAAGGGGTGGGCAGACACAACAATGAAGAAATAAGGGCCCAAAACTTCTCAATTCTGATCTATACATGTATACATGTATACATGTATACATCTTTACATGTATCTATAAAGCCAAAGACCACAACAAACTCCAAGTAAGATCAACAGAAAGAGACCCACACTAAGATACACTACAATTAAACTTTTCAAAATCAGCCAAAAACAAAAAGAGAATCATGAAAGTAACAAAAGAGAATGACTAGTCACAAGGGCTCATTAATGAAATTAACACCTGATTTCTCATCAGAAATCATGGAAGTCAGAAGGCAATGATGTATATTTAAATGATATATTTAAAGTTTTAAGAGAAAAAATGTCAATGTTGAATTCTATACCCAGCAAAACTGTCCTTCACAATCAGAGCATAATTAAGACATTCACGGATAAACAAAAGCTGAGGGAGTTCATTATGAAATCTAACCTATAAGAAATGCTAATGGAAATACCTCAGACAGAACGTAAAATGGTAACTCAAAGCCATCTGAAAAAATGAAGGCTCCAGTAAAGGTAAATACAAGGGCAAATATAAAATGCAATATTGTTGTATATTTGGTTTTAACTCTAATTTTTATCCTATATATAATTTCAGAGCCAAAAAATAAAAAGTTGTAAATCTATATTACAGAGCACACATTTTATAAAGATGTAACTGGTGACAAAAACAACTTGAAATAGAGGGGAAAAGCAACAAAGCAGAAGAGTTTTCTATGTTATTGAAAATAAGTTAGTATCAATTCAAATTATATTGTTATAAGTTTAGGATGATAAATATAATCTTGATGGTAACCACAAAAAAAATCAACAGAACATATACCCAAAAATGAGAAGGGAATCAAAATGTGCCACTACAAAAAAATCAACTAAACACAAAGGAAGACAGTAATAGAGGAAATGAGGAACAAAAAAAATCTAGAAGACATAGAGCAAACAAGCAATAAAGTGGCAGAAGTTAATCTTTTTTTACTAGTAGCTACTTTAAGTGCACACAGATTAAATTCTATCAAAAGGCAGAGACAGAATGAAGAAAATATTATACAACTACATGTTTTTAGAAGAGACTATGAGATCCAAAGACACACAAAAAAAATGAAAATGAAAGAATGAGAAAAAGTACTTCATGAAAATAAAAACCAAAACAGAACTAGGATGAATGTAAGAATACTGGACAAAAAAGACTAAGTCAAAAACAGTTATAAGAGGCAAAAGAGGGCATTATATATGTTAATCAATGAGTCAAGTCAATTCATCAAGATGTAAGCACTGTAAACATACATGCACCAAAACCAAAGCCCTAAATTATATAAAGGACAGAACTGAAAGAAGAAATAGTTTTTTATTAATAGTTGGGTAATTCAATAGTCCACTTTAAATAATGGTAGAACATCGAGATAGATGAGCACCAAGGATAAAAAAGGCCCTTAAAACATTATGAACCAAGTATATTTAACAGATGTAGATGGTTCACTCTACCCCCAAACAGCAGAATACACATTTTTCTTAATTACAAATAGAACATTCAACATATCAGACCATATGCCAAGTCATAAAACATCCCTCAATAAATTTTAGAACATTAAAATCATACAAAGCATCTTCTCCCAGCACAGTAGATGGAGCTAAAACTCAATTAACAGAAGGAAAACTGAAAAATTCAAAACACATGGAAATTAAACAATACACTCTTGAAGAGCCAATCGATCAAAAAAGAAACCACAAGAAAATCCGAAAATATCCAGATACAAATGAAGACAAAAACATAACATGCCAAAACTCACAGGATGTAACAAAGGTCAGAAGGAAACTTAAAGCTGTAAATGCCTATACTAAAAATGGTGACACATCTAAAACCAACAATGCAATTTTACAGCTTAGGGATACAGAAAAGTATAGCCGAGTGATCCAAAAGGAGAAGGAAGGAATGAAATAATCAAGATTATTGTTGAAATACTTTTAAGGGCATAACTAAACAATATATTCAACTAACTCTAAAGCTGACTCTTTTGAAGACAGCAACAGACTTGTAAAGACAGTACTACAAACCATACAGAAATTTAAAAGATGACTAGAGAATACTATAAACAATTGTTCAACAAATTAGATAACCAAGATGAAAAGTACAAATTCTGAAATATACAAAATACCTAAACTGACTCAAGAATAAATAGAAAATCTCAACCCATGATAAATGAATTTAATCAGCTATTAAAATCTCCCAACCCAGAAAATTCCCAGATCAGATGGTTTCACTGGTGAATTCTACCAAACCTTTTAAAAGATTTCATACTAATTCTGTTCAAATTATTCCAAAAAATGTAAGGGAGGGAACACTTCTGAACTCATTCTTTAAGGCTATCATTATCATTTTAAGGTCAGATAAAAATATTACACTTATTACACTAATGTCAGATGAAAATAAAGATACCCCAGCAGCATAAGGTTCGTATAACATCCAAAAAACAAGCTAATATGCCACACCAATAAAATGAAGGACAAATACCACATAACCATTTCACCAGATACATAAAAAGCATTTATTTGCCAAAACCCAACACCATTTCATGATTAAAAATAAAAATTCAACACACTAGGAAAAGAAGGGAATTTTCTTAACTGATAAAGTACATCAACAAAAAGCTCATTGCTAATACCATGCCTAAGGATGAAAGAGCAAATCCTTTCCTCCTGAGATCAGGAAGAAGATATAGATGTCCACTCTCTTTTTTTCTATTTAACTTCATACTAGAGATTCTAGCTAGGGTGACAGGCAATAAAAGGAGATAAAAGACATACAAATTAGAAAGGAAGAAGACAATTTCTACTTACAGATGACATGATCTTACACACAGAAAGTCCTACAGAAACAATCTTCTTTAGGTAGTTTGCAAGATATAAGACTAATATACAAAAATTAATTGAATACATACATTAGCAATGAACCATACAAAAAGGAAATTAAGAAACAATTCCATTTAGAATAACAGAAAAAAATAATTAAATATTTTAAAATGTATGCACTCAAAGAAGTGCAAAGTTATAATCTGAAAACTGTAACGCATTACTGAAAGAAATTAAAGAAGTTTCTATATAAATGAAACCTCCTATTGATGAATTGGAGTTACAATACTGTTAAGATGGTAACACTCACCATATTGATCTGATTCAACAGAATCTCTATCAAAATCATATTAGCTTGCTTTTTTTTCCAGAAGAAATGGAAAAGCTGATTCTAAAACTCATATAGAAATGTAATGATAGAGAAAAGCTAACCTTGAAAAAAGAAGACTAAATATTGAGGACACAGAAGTCCTAACTGCAAAATTTATTACAAATCTACAATAATCAATATAGTGTGATATAGGCATAAGGATAAATCATAGATCAAAGGAACAGAATTGAGGTCCAGAAATACACCTTTATATTTACAGTCAATTGATTTTCAATAAATATGCTAGGATAAATTCAGTGGGAAGAATAGTCTTTTTTTTTTTTTTTATCAAATGGAGCTTTGACAATGGAATAACACATGCAAAAGAATGGAAGTGGATTCCTATCAAACATCATATTTAAAAATTAACTCAAAATGGATTAAAGAACAAAATGTAAGAAATAAAAATCTTAGAAGAAAACATAAAGATCATTTTCATGATCTTGGATTAAGCAATGGTTTCTCAGATGCACATCTGAGATACATCTGAGAATGCCCAAAAGCATGGACAACAAAAGAAAAAGTAGATAAATTAAATATAAAAGTTTTACACTTTCTGTTCAAATAATACCATTAAGGATGTAAGAAACAACTCAGAGAACTAAAAAAAACAGTTTGAAATTATGTAAATAAAAAGAGACTTGTATCTAGAATATGCACAAAAGAAATTACACATTTCTTAAAGATATGCAAATGGCCAATAACATATAAGAAGATGACCAAAATTATTTACCTTCAGGGAAATGAAAATAAAAACAACAATGAGGTCACTCACATCCACAAAGATGGCTAAAAGTCAAAAAGACAATAATAAGTGTTGACAAGGACCGAGAGAAATCAGAACCCTCAGACTGGGCTGTTCAGAATGTAAAATAATATAGCTGCTTTTGAAAACAGTCTGACAGTTCCTCAGAAGCTTAAAATCAAAATTATCACATGACCTTGTAATCTCACTCCTTGGTATACACCTATGAGAAATAAAAATATATGTATATACAAAATCTTGAACACAAATATTTATAACACAAATGTCCATCTACTTGAGATAAATAAAATACAGATTATCTATATAATAGAATATTATTCAACTACAAAAATAATAAAGTACTGATATATACTACAACATGGACAAACCCTTTGAAAACATTATTCTAAGTGGAGGAAGTTAGTCACAAAAGATTTTATAATTCATTAAAATTCATTTCATTAATATGAAATGGTTAGAACAGATAAATCTATACAGCAAGAAAGCCCATGGGTGGTGATCTTGAGCTGCAAAGCTAAAGATAAATGAGGAATGATTATTAAAAGTTATGGGGCTTCTTTTGGAGTTGATGAAAATGTTCTAAAAGTAATTTTGGTAATAGTTGCAAAACTCTACATAAACTAAATATTATTGGCCTATACACTTCAAATGGATTAAATGTATGGTATGAGAATTATATGCCAAAAGGAAAAAAAGAGGCAGCTTTCTTACTGACAGTGTAACTGTATAATAGAAAATATACACATTTTTAGAACTAATAAAATATTTGGGAAAAATTGTTGAAAAGAAGTTCAAGATAATTTAGTAACACTGCTAATGTCCATAAATAATTAATTAAAATATAATTTAAATTTTTTAGCATAAAACAATATTTTCACAATAATGTGAATAGCTAGTAATAAACATAATAAAAGTAAACAACCATTTTAAGAAAATTAAAAAACTTTATTCCAAATTCTTAAATAGTAGATCACAATTCTTCCCAAATTAATTCATAAAGTAGATAATGTTCTAATATGCCTTCTAATAGAATTTTTCAGTAAAACTAATGAAATGATCCTTAAATATTACTAGAGAAGAGGTTCATGTAGGGTTCATGACTTACAAAAAGGGGAATAAATAAGTAGGTCACTCTAGCAAATAATGAGTAAAATTATGAAACTACAATACTTGAACCCATGAAAATATTAGAAAGTCCAGAAATAAGTCCATATACACATGGCAACTTAAAGATGTGAGAGAAACTGCATCACAAATCAATACTGAATATATGGTATGGAACACCATATTCCAATATGAATTCTAAATAGATTAAAGACTTCAGGGTATGGAAAACTTGATACTATAAGACTTCTAGAACAAAAACATTAGAAACAAAAATATTTTAACAAAAATGACTATAGAAATTTATATATTTTGAATGTCTAATTTACATTATTCAAGATTCATGGGACAGAAGGTATTTGCAATACATATGTAAAACAAAGCACTGCTATCTAGAATAAAGAATGCTTACAAATTAATAAGAAAATGCAAACACTCTAATAGAAAAAAAAGACTAAAAATCACAGTAGACTATCTGAATGGCAAAAAAAGGAAATGAAAATCATCATCAAAAACTCATGTAGCTAAGAATTTACACAAGGAAGTGCCATGAACTCTTATCACACAAACAAACAGCTTAAAAGTTGCACGGAAGCAGAAACTGATACAAAAATAAGTTCAAGATAATTCAGCAACACTGCTAACATTGCTAATTGAATTGCCGGAATCCAATTCTCTCAAAACTCAATCATTCCCTGATTGTACACTAATAGATTTAATGTATGTATTTCCTTAAAATAATTCGCAATGAATAGATTCACACACTCAGAAAGACTGATCTTTTCTTCTCTAACTTAAATAATCAGGCACACCGGCATACACTCACACAAACCTTTGGATAAACATATCCATATTTATTATATTTAAATTGCTATATATATACATATATACACACACGTGTATGTTATAAATTCTTCTTAAGCATGCATACACATAGAGAGGCTATCATATTTACTAGAACCAAAATTTTAGATGTGAGCCTTTTTAACAAAATCTATGGTTAAGAAGAAAACTGAAATTCAATGGGGAAAAATGAACAAAAACATTCTCAAAACCAAGAGAAAGCTACAAAAAATTATTTTGAAAAGTATTTATCAGAAAAGACATAAGAAGATTATGAAGACCGATTGTAACTTTTATCTTCTATATTTTACTATGAATAAGGTCCTCTCAAGCCAAAGAAATACATATAAAACACATGTATTTTAACTGTTTTATTTTTTTTATGTATTTTTAAAGGACTTGAAAAATACAATCTTAAAACTACACTGCAATGAATTCTAGTTATATCTATAAATTTAAGCCCTAATTACAAAAAGTCAAAATTCATAATTCTAAATGTTTTTTCAAAACATGTTTTATTTCAAAATCCAATAGCCTTTATTTTTTAATGATTACATTTTAGATAAGTATTTGAAGTCAGTTTCCTGCTTTGCGACATCAATTTTTAAAAAGCTATGGGTCTTAAGTGAAGGAATATAAATTAATGCTAGTCCCCACTGGTGGATTTGAATATATAACTTGCTATTTAAAGAAAATAACATGTAATAAACTTCCTAAGAAGTTAGATTCAAAATAACAGCACGAATTCCATTCTCATTCCATACCTTTACTTTTGCATCAATGCTAAATTTTTCTTTTCTCCAATGTGCTTCCTGCTTCCTCAGTTTCTCCAGGTCATTTAGCAGGTCAGCGCAGTGGGTACTTAATTTCTCATTTTCCTCCTTCAGAGTTTTTATAACCAGCCTGTTTTGCTCTTCCTTATTCTGCACACACTCCTTAGTGCCCCGTAGAACAGTACCACAAGGGCCAATACACAAAACAACAACAACAACAAAAAAAAAGCTGAGAACTAATCAGCAAATACAAACTGTGCAATTTTATCCTCCCAGCAGCTTCTTTTATATTTGATGGCCAAGGTCACCTGTATACTTTTATTGGCCTCTTTTCATGCAGGTGGATGGGTCATATTTTTTCACTGGATGACAGCTTTGATGAGTACACATTTGCAAAGAGCCCATTAATTGATCAAGCTGCCTTTGATGCTGTCCCCAGCTATTTTTGAGACCCACACAGACATAGCCTCCCAGACCTGGGTTTTATCAATTAATAATGCCAGTCCCATCAGAATCTAATTACAAGAAGCCACATATTCACACTCCTACTTTCTTAGCTCCATTTCCAGCATTAACTATTTATCTGAAAGTTATAAAGCTTAGAGTCTGAGCTTTAAAGTATCTTAGAGTTTTTGCATGTGAGAAAACTGTATGGCACAGCAGGGCCTCAGGCAATTTTTCCTCCCAGCTTGTCACTTTCTGGGCCACAAAGGCTGACAAAGCTTAAAGTAGGACTTCAAAGAAACAGTAGCATAAAACTATGTACAAGTCAACACACCTTAACTTCTTGACTTTTATCTTTAAATTTCTTCTGCAAGTCACTGAATTCTTTCCTTAAGAAAGCATTTTCTTCATCTACTGCCATCTTCCGTTTTACAAGGTCATTTATTTCCTGGGTTAGTCCTGATTCTCTCTGGAAAAAAAGCAAAATTACTGATGAATTGGTATTTCTAAGAAAAAATAATTTCATATGAAAAGTTTGAGACTTTGATTGGTAATATTAGAATTAACTAGCTTTCATAACAACATCCATTATCATAATTTCTCATTTCCTATGACATGCCCAGAAATTATCAAGTAAAACATGCAAACATGTGCCAAGTTACTAGTTTAAAAATGAAGTACACATAAAAACAGGACACCAAATATTCAGCCTCATACAGAAAGCAAACTTTCTGGATTTAGTTGTGCAACATGGAAAAAAAACCCAAAATTTTACAAAATATTCTAATTAAAGAAAATGCTTATGTAGCTAAAATAAGAATTACATTCTATCTAAAACATTTTTTTAGAAAAACAGTTCTGTGAAAGCATGAGCAATTTTAAAGAATGAAAAACAGCAAGTCTGTTTTCGTACCCAAAATATCTTGCTGTGTAGAAAGATATTCAAAATACTAAAACTGCCATAATTGTTAACCAAATATTCTCACCTACCAGAAATACCTAAATCTAATTGAAGGATGTATCCATGACTCATGTCTTAGTTTCCCTCTTTTCAAATCTTTATAGCTTTTCCCTCAGAAAACTTACCCACTCTCCTGGCTTCTAGTCTCGTCTCTGTCTAAAAGACTACCCAATCCATAATCTAGCCCTAACTCTCTTCCAAGTACCAATCTCAGATTTCCAGTTTTCTATAAAAATACCTCCATTTTAACTATCTGCTGCCATCTCAAACCAACATGCTAAAACTGATATCCATGCCATAATACTGACTCTTTGCCAAACTTACTCAACTTTTGTCAACCCACTTATTTTTCCAACTAATATTTGAAACTATTATTCCTATGTTTTCTTGCAATGTTTAATTTAGGATTTCCATTTCATTTAAATATTATCAAATTCATATTTGATATCTGCTTTGTTATATTTTATCTTTATTTTATATAGAAAGAACAACTATATTGTTTTGATAATCTGTATTAGAGTATAGTTGATTTACAATGTATTGTTAGCTTCTGCTGTACAGTAAAGTGAATTACTTAAATATATATATATGTGTGTATATATATATGTATATATATACTGTTTTTTAGATTCTTTTCCAATATAGGTCATTACAGAGTATTGAGTTCCCTGTGCTATACTATAAGTCTTTATTAGGTAGTCAATTTTATATATAGTAGTGTGATTATGACACTTCTATTTTATCTGTGTGTATACTGGGTTATGAAGTAAAATGTATTTTTCTCAGTGTAGGGATCATATTAATGAAACATTGCTCTTGATTTATACTTAGAGGTGACATTACTCATTCATAGGCCAACTGAACTTCAGGAGTTCTCATAACTCCATATCTGTACCAATAAAACACTCAGGCTTGGTAATGTTTTACAAATTAAGTATAAATGGTACCTCAATATAGTTTTAATTTTTATTGCTTATTTTAATTACTAGGGCATATAAAATTATGTTTGACATCAATCAAACAGCATAAAAATAGATGCATAAACATCTACAATTCATAAACTATTTTTCTATTCTCATCTAAGTCTCAGCCTCTTTCAAGGTTCAATTTTTACCTCCTCCATGAAGCCTTTCCTAACTATCACAGAAATTTCTATTCCCAAGTTTCTGTATTGCCTACATTATTCATTTGGCACATATTACATAGAGCTGCTAATTATCGATGTACTCATACTATCTCCCAAACTAAATTATAGTAAATGTTTATGAATGAGATTGACACTGACAAATTCAATCGTATGAACACTAAGACAGTGAAATATCTACAGGCCTATCCTTTGAAAGGAGAATTAGCAAAAATTAAGCACCCTCATCTATCCTTGAGATTATTTAGACTTTAGAAAGGTGAGATACTAGACCAAATAATTTAACGTTTAGAAACATTTGCCCGTTAATGAGAGCTAAACTTAACAGGAATAAACAACATGAGGCTGCTGCTGCTAAGTCGCTTCAGTCGTGTCCGACTCTGTGCGACCCCATAGACGGCAGCCCACCAGGCTCCCCCGTCCCTGGGATTCTCCAGGCAAGAACACTGGAGTGGGTTGCCATTTCCTTCTCCAATGCATGAAAGTGAAAAGTGAAAGTGAAGTCACTCAGTTGCGTCCGACTCTTCACAACCCCATGGACTGTAGCCTACCAGGCTCCTCTGTCCATGGGATTTTCCAGGCAAGAATACTGGAGTGGGGTGCCATTGCCTTCTCTGAATAAACAACATAAATGACAGCAATAACAAGTCCTTTCATGAAAATTATTTAATAATTGAAAAGTTAGCATTTGAGTGAATTTAGTAATCTACAGGACAAATATAGACTTAATCTTTAAATAAAAACACAGAATACAGTAGGAACTTAGCTAACCAAAACCATAATACTTTTAGGGCTTCTCTGGTGGCTCACCTGGTAAAGAGCCTGCCTGGGCCAGGAGACCCAGGTTCATATTCTGATAATTAGTTTGATAAATGATCTTATATATCATAAATCATTAAAGTAATAAGTTAGACACAGATGTATTCCCAATGGAAGAGAACTGATAAACTCTCAAAGATCTGTTAAATTTTACATAACTCAAAATATTTTCCTAATAAAATGTACCGTCAATGATATAGTTTTTATAATGGAAGTGACAGTCACTTAGTTGTGTTGGACTCTTGCAACCCCATAGACTATGCACTCCATGGAATTCTCCATGCCAGAATACAGGAGTGGATAGCCGTTCACTTCTCCAGGGGATACTTCCAACACAGGGATCAAACCCAGGTCTCCCACACTGCATGCAAATTCTTTACCACCTAAGCCACCAGGGAAGCCCAAGAATACTGGAGTGGGTAGCCTAACCCTTCTCCAGCAGATCTTCACAAACCAGGAATCAAACCGAGGTCTCCTGCATTGTAGGCAGATTCTTTTCCAACTGAACTACCAGGGAAGCCTTAGCACAAGTATATATAGTTACAATTCATTTTTTTTCTTTTCCTTTTTAGAGAAGTATAGTTGATTTATAATAAATTCTATAAGTTTTAGATATATGACATGATTTCACAATTTTAAAGGTTATATTCCATTTATAGTTATTTGAAATGCTATATTCCCTCTGCTATATAATATATCCTTGTAGCTTATTTACTTTATACATAGTAGCTTGTACCTCTTAATCCCCTTCTCCTATCTCGTCCCTTCCCGCTTTGGTCTCCACACTGGTAACTACTGGTTTGCTCTCCATATTTGTGACTCTGCCTCCTTTTTGTTATATTCACTAGTTTGTTTTATTGTTCAGATTCCACATATAAGTGACACTGTACAGTATTTATCTTTCTCTGACTTCTTTCACTAAACATTAATAACCCTCCAAGTCCTAAATTTAGCTTCATGAAACCTTTTCAACAAACTTTTCTGGATAGAGTAAAATACATTCTTAATGGTCTGGCTTGAGTTAATATTAAAATAGCAAATTGAACTCAGAGGAACCATAAAGCATAAAGGGTGACAAGAGAAAGTATGGCTGGAACAAATTATTTATTATGGATAAGTCATGAAATGAATAATTCAAATCATGGTCAAAAGAAGTCTGTAGAGTAAGAAGAGAATGATAGTGGGTATGAATTAGGAAAAAAGTGGGGTGTGATGGCAGCAGTTCAAAAGACCTAAAACTCTATAAAACAATACTTGAGCATAGTTAATATATTATTTATATGACCTACTTTAAAATGCATAAAAAGAGTTTAATGAAAAACAGAGAAGTAATGATATCAGTACAACTAAAACAAAGGTAAATGGATAAAGGGAAGGGGTGAGAGAATTAAATGTAACTGAGAACTGAAACTTATTTCTGAGCTTCCTAGAAGGTAAGAAAAAAGGGAAATTCAATGTTTAAAAATCATCTCATTAAATATAGCAAGTTATTAGTAGACTCGAGTTATCTAATGCAATACTTGAAGGAAAATTTATTACAAGATTTACTTTATAACTAGCGGTGACAAAGCTAAAGCACAGTCTTACCAAAAGAAGTTACATGGCATTTTTTTACACTATTATCAATAAAGCATGTAATAGTATTATATTGTTCTATGAAAGTTTTTCGGCAATGAGCTAAAAAATTGTGTGTATAACTTTCTAGTAGTTTGACTAGATATGTGGTTAAGGAATCAGCATTCTTGTTACTCTATTCCATAGACTACAAGTTTGGAAAAGTAAGAACTATTTAACATTACTTGATGGAACAACAAACACATGATAAAGGAACTTCTGGCTTCCAGCACAGGATGCAGTAACTTGGAGGTTGTCTCTCCTATTCATACAACATGAAAAAAGTTGAACAAACTGAAAATCAGCAACTCTTGTCAGAATCATCAGAGAACTGAGGTCATAGGGCAAATCGCTGTTCCCCAAACTAGAGAGACAGGCAATACAGAGAATCACAATACAACAGAGCAAAATCCCTGAAACAAGAAAACTCCATGGAAACCAGTACCAAGAGTAGAAAAACCAAATCTGCAATTAACAAATCATTAGGGGATAAGTGTGGACATGCATGAGAGTTAAAAATGTCCTGGAGGAAAAAAAAAAAAAATGTCCTGGAGGGCCCAGTCTTAGAGGAGTTCCTATACTTTCATGAGTTTTACATATAGAACACTATTAGGTTGTCACAGTGAGGATCAGAGAAAAATCTCTTCCTGCTCTCTGCAGGAGGAGAGGGAACACAGACATTTTAAAATATGACCTAAGCATTTCTTAATTGAGATATCTGACATGCTGGACTGGATGAAGCACAAGCTAGAATCAAGATTTCCAGAAGAAATACAAATAACCTCAGATATGCAGATGACACCACATTTATAGCAGAAAGCAAAGAACTAAAGAGCCTCTTGATGAAAGTGAAAGAGGAGAGTGAGAAAGTTGGTTTAAATCTCAACATTCAGAAAACTAAGATCATGGCATCCTGTCCCATCACTTCATGGCAAATAGATGGGGAAATGGTGAGAACAGTGACAGACTTTATTTGGGGGGGCTCCAAAATTACTGCAGATGATAACTGCAGCCATGAAATTAAAAGACTCTTGCTCCTTGGAAGAAAAGCTATTGGAAGAAGCTTGGAAGAAAACCTAGACAGCATATTAAAAAGCAGAGACATTACTTTGCCAACAGAGGTCTATCTAGTCAAAGCTATGGTTTTTCCAGTAGTCGTGCATGGATGTGAGAATTGGACTAGCAACAAATCTGAGCGCTGAAGAACTGATGCTTTTGAACTGTGGAGTTGGAGAACACTCTTGAGAGTCCCTTGGACTGCAAGGTGATCCAACCAGTTCATTCTAAAGGAAATCGGTCCTGAATATTTATTGGAAGGACTGATACTCAAGATGAAATTCCAGTCCTTTGGCCACCTGATGCAAAGAGCTGACTCATCGGAAAAGACCCTTACGCTGGGAAAGATCAAAGGCAGGAGGAGAAGGGGACGACAGAGCATGACATGGTTGGATGGCGCCACCAACTCGATGGATATGTTTGAGCAAACTCTGAGAGCTGGTGATGGACAGGGAAACCTGGCATGCTGCAGTCCATGGGATTGCAAACAATCCAACAAGACTGAGCAACTGAACTGACTGACCATATAGATCTGCTAAACTGAGTATTTCCTAAAGCATTGGAAACTTATTGCCAGAGGTTATCTAAAAGAATGCCGAAATCCATTCTCTTCCATAGAGTAAACCTGTATGTGAGGAAGAGATTGCTCAGCCTGGAAGTAACTTTTCCCAAATTCGCTGAATCTTGGGTTAACCATATGAGTAGTTTCTCTCAATGAAATGTGAGTATAAATGATGTTTGCCACTTCCAAGTCTTAATTTTGTATCTGTTAGGCAGCTTAGAGTCAGACACAACTGAGCAACTGAACTGAACTGATTAGGTAGCTTGTTATTATTTAGTTGCTAAGTCCATTTGACTTTTTGTGACCCCATGGACTGCAGGCAGGCTCTTCTGCCATGGGATTTACCAGGCAAGAAAACTAGCGTGGGTTGCCACACCCTCCTCCAGGGGATCTTCCCAACTAATTAATATACAAGGCATATGGCAGTATTTTTCTATATTAGAATTCATTTTGATATTGTTTGACATTCAAGTCACAAATACAACTATTTTTCCCCAAAACAAACTAAAAAGTTTTAAAATTTTATCATTATAGCAATAATTATTACATTTTCTATCCTGGAGAAGGAAATGGCAACCCACTCCAGTACTCTTGCCTGGAAAATTCCATGGATGGAGGAGTTGGTAGGCTACAGTCCATTGGGTCTCAGTCAGACACGACTAAGTGACTTCACTCACTCACTTATTATCTTTTCTATAAGGAAAATACAATTCTGGAGAAGGTATAAATTTCAAATTTATATGTCAGATAGGAATGTATATCCAACTTTACAACAAACTTATATAGAGAGAATTTTTAAAAATTAATTTTTATCCACATTAACTTCCATTTTTAGTCCTTTAATAAAACAACCTAATAACAATAACCAATCTTAGATGAAAACTATCCTGACTGTTTAATTGGCTAGGAAGGAAAATAGAGTCAGAACTTGGAAAAGCAGAGTTACCAGAAAAAATATTCATTTAATCTAGAAAATAAAGATAATTTAGCCTATAATGGGCAATTGGGTATAAAATGAATTTAAATATATCATGATATAGACAATTCTTAAAATAAATTTATTTCACCTTTATTTTGAAGATGTTACTACCTCCAAACTGATTCTTGGGAATCAATGACCTATGTGGATTTTTGTAGTGATAATATACTGAAGATATAATTATCTATAAGTTTTAATATTTACCATTACATATAATTGTATTAACTATAATTATAGGATTGCATCATTTGAAAGTGAAAGTTGAAAACATCAAATAGAATCATCCCAGTTATTGTTAACTTTTTGTACAAATTAAAGCATTAAAAAATTTGTAGGATTCAGAAGCAAATGATAATTGTTAAAAATAAATAGCAATTTCAACAAAAAGTGAGTGACAGTTATTACTATAAAATTAAAACACCATCTTAAGAGTTTTAATGTATAAATAACATAGTCTATAACCCAAAAACACAAAGAAGAAAAACAGGCTAAAGTAGTAACTTGACTATAGTAGTAGGACAACATAATGACCCTGATATTCTTATGAATATTACTGCAAAAAAACTTAAAATGTTTGTAAAGACCAACTATATGAAACAAATATCATAAATTTAGTATTTTCTGTTATACCACCAACCTGTTCCAATTCTTGTATTTTAGCATCCTTGACTTGCAGAATTTCTAAAACTTTTCTGTCTTTAGCTTCAGATTTCAGTTTTTCTCTAGAAATAAAAAATATCTATACTGAAAACTTATTAGTCATTATTTTTGAAAGTTTATTAGACATTATTTGTAGCCAATTCTTTTAATTTCCACATCATAATAATGAGTTTCACATTAAACTATAGAAAATTAAATTATCCGATGTTAACAGCCCTTTCAGATTTAATCAGAAGCCATATGGCAAGTGATAATTTATAACTGCTGCCAACTAAGATATCTTCATACAAAAAAAGTTTCTACATTTATATGCATTACAAAACATACTTAAAACACATTTAATCTTGACTGCAACAATCACTATATCATAAATTTAAAATAATTATTGAGTATATTAATATCTTCATGTTAATATACTTTATATTGCAATTATTAATATTAACTAATATTAATATAATAAAATTATATTATAACATGATTAATATTAATAATTAAGAATACAATACTTACCATTTTTTAAGTAAAAGAATTAAAAGAGAGAAAGCTTGAGATTTACTAACAATCAACATTAAATAAATAAGGGAGAAATTTATTGGATGCTCATATTTTAAATTTTAAAAATAGGTAAGAGAAATAAAAATCTGTACCTAAATCACTGATGAATCACAAAGTGTACAGGTAAGAAGAAATTAAGAACCCTCACCTGAGAAAAAAATGAGATGAAGCAAAGGGCTTTAGAAGGCAAAAGTGGGTATTAGAATTAAGAGACATATACGACATAAAAGCATGCCACTGCTGGTGACCAAGATGGCAGAGTAGGAAGACCCTAAACTCACCTCTTTCCAGAGACAACACCAAAATTACAACTAGTTATGAAGCAGCTATTTATGGGAAAATAATGAAAATTAGCAGAAAAGATACACTACAAATAAAGATATGAAGAAACCACACTATGATGGTTGGGAGGAATGGAGATGCAATATAGTCAGTATCCCCAACCTCGGATCAGTGGCCCCTAAATGGGAGGATAATCACAAATACAGAGATCTTCTCCAAGGAGCAAGTCAAGCTCTCCAGCCTGGATATTCCACACCAAGTAGATGAGACCACAGAACAATGGGTTTTGAAAACCAGTGGTGTACATGTTGCTTCCCAGGTTGCTAAGTGGTAAAGAATCCACCCAGTGCAGGAGACACAGGAGACATGAGTTTGATCTTTGGGTCAGGAAGATCCCCTGGAGGAGGAAATGGCAACCCATTCCAGTATTCTTGCCTGGGAAATCCAGTAGACAGAGGAGCCTGGTGAGTGACAGTCCATAGGGTCGCAAAGAGTAGGACATGACTGAGCACACATGTATGGGTTTCAAGTTCGGAAGAGCTAGAGAGCTGCAGGAAACAGAGATTCCACTTTTAAAGAACGTGCACAAAATCTCACACAGTCCGAATTCCAGTGGCGATAGAGTAGTATGACAGGAGCCTGGATCAGATACTCCTGCTTGTCTGGTAACACCTCCTGAAAAGGCAAGAGGCAATTGGGAACACCTTGGGCATGGAGATGTTGGAGACAGCCATTCTAGGGGAGTTGTTCTACTGCAATAACACCAGCACTGGCAAGTGCTATTTTGGAACCCTCCCTCTACCCTATTAGCATGAGAGGATGTCCCACACATCTGCAGTCTAGTACCAGCTGCAAATCACCCCAGGCTGCATAGACAGTCATGCAGGGACCTAGCCCTAGGTCCTCCTGGGACATACAGCCAATGACACAGGAATCCTACCTTTTCCTCCAGCAAGCTCACAGCCACTGCATGTGGCACAGTCTCACAGCCAACTGGGCCAGAGGCCAGCTCTGCCTAACAACACATTGACAGTAGTCAGACCCACAGGAGTGGAACGGTACATGCTGCCAACATAAGACCCCTAAGGCACACAGCTCGGGTGATCAGAGTGTGCTGCCAGACCCCATGTAATGACTACTTCTCCTGATTGACTTAATACAGAAAAATAAACATAGAGAATACAGAAAAATGAGGAGACAGAGAAATATGTTCCAAACAAATAACACACAACCTCAGAAACAGAAAAAACAAAGTGGAGATAAACAATCCACCTGAAAAGAGTTCAGTAATAGTCAAAAAGAGGTTCAATGAACTGGAGAGAAAACTGAATGAACATAGTCAAAATTTCAAAGAGTTTAAAAATATAAATAAAAATCAGAGCTGAAAAATACAATGACTTCAATGTTAATAAAAAATACAGTAGAAGGATTCAACAGTAGATTTGATGATACAGAGTAATGGATGAGCATCTGGAAGACATAGTAGAAATCTCCCAAGGAGAAAGGAAAAAAATAAGTTTTAAAAAGGAAAATATTTTAAGAGACCTCTGAAACAACATCAAGCATACTAACATTTGCATATAGGGGTGCCAGAGAAGAGAAAGATAAAGTAGAAGGGAACTTATTTAAAAAAATAATACCCCAAATTTTCTTAACCTGGGAAATGAAACAGATATCCAAAGCCAGGAATCACAGTGACAACTCAGAACCATAACCCCAAAGAGGTCCACTCGAAGACATATCATAATTAAAATGGCAAAAAAAATAAAGCGAGAGTCTTAGAAGCAGCAAGGGGAAAGCAACCAGTTAAGTATACAGAAACTAACATAAGGTGATTAGCTAGCTGACTTTTCAGCAAAAACTCTGCAGGCCAGAAGGAAGTTACACAATATATTTGAAGTGATGAAAGGAAAAAATCTACAACAAAGAATACTAGCAAAGATATTATTCCGATTTGAAGGAAAAGATAGAGTTTTACAGACAAGCAAAAGTTAAAAAGAGTTTGGCAGCACTAAACTGGCTTTACAGGAAATGTTAAAGGGACTTCCATAAGCAAAAAAACAAAGAAGACTACAACTAGAAATACGAAAATTATCGAAGGAAAAATCTCATTGGTAAAGACAAATACACAGTAAAGGTAGTAGGTTAGTCACTGATAAATCTAGTAGGAAGGTTAAAAGACAAAAGTAGTAAAATCATCTATTTCCACACTAAGCAATTATTACAATAAGTAAAGGATACAAGATTTAAAAGAAGTTTAAAAAAAAGAGACATCAAAAACATTAAATATGTGGATGGGTGGAGTAAAAATGCAGGGTTATTAGAAGGCATTGAACTGGCTTCTGGTTCAAGATGGCGGAAGAGAAGGATCTGCACTCATCTCCTCCTGACAGAGCACCAAAATTGCAACTAGCTGTTGAATAACCATCAACAGGAGAGCACTAGAGCCCACCAAAAAAAGACATTCCACGTCCAGTGACAAAGAGGAAGCCACAGCAATCACAATAAAATCAAATCCCATAACTGCCAGGTGGGTGACCCACAAACTGGAGAACAATAATAATAAAGATCTCTCACTGTTGTGGAGATTCTGAACCCCACGTTAGGCTTCCCAGCCTGGGGACTGGACAAAGGGACTGGAAATCCCCATGGAATCTGACCTTGAAGGCCAGAGGCATTTGATTACAGGACTTCCACAGGACTGGGGGAAACAGAGACTCCAGTCTTGCAGGGCACAAACAAAATTTTGCATGCCCAAGAAACAGAGCAAATGAGCAGTGATCCCACAGAAGACTGAACCAAAACTACTTACTTGCTAGTGCTGGAGGGTATCATGTGGAGGTGTGGGTTGGCAGGGGCTTGCCACAGGGATGGAGGCTCTGGCAGCAGCAATCCTGGAAGCCCCCCTTGATGTAAGCCCTCTTAGAGGTCACCATTAAACCTACCACAGAGCCCATAGATCCCAGGGCTGGGTAACCTCAGGCCAAATAACTAACAGAGAGGTAGTGCAACCCCATCCATCAGCAGATAATTGGATTAAAGTTTTACTGAGCAAGGCCCAGTTTTTCCCATGGCCAGTCCCTCCCATCAAGATGCTTACACAAGCCTCTTAGCCTCCTCCATCAGACGGCAGGAAGAAGAAGCAAAAAGAACCACAATCCCACAGCAGCTAGAACAAAACCACATTACAGAAAGTAAATCAGAATGAAAAAAGCAGGTTACGTCCCAGATGATAGGACAAGATAAAATCCCAGGAAAGCAACTAACTGAAGTGGATATAGGTAATCTTCCAGAGAAAGAATTCATAACAAAGATAGTGAAGATGATCCAGGATCTCAGAAAAACAATGGAGAATATACAAGAAATGTTTACCAAAGACCTACAAGAACTAAAGAACAAACAAACAGAGTGAATAATACACTAGAAAGAATCAATAGCAGAATACCTAAGGGAGAAGAACAAATAAATGACATGGAGGACAGAATGCTGGAAATCACTGCCACAGAACAGAAAATAGAAAAAGAATGAAAAAAAAAAAAAATGAAGACAGCCTAAGAGACCTCTGGGACAACACTGAATGCACTAACATTCACATTATAGGGGTCCCAGAAGGAGAAGAAAGAGAGAAAGAAAGGACCTGAGAAAATATTTAAAGAGATAACAGCTGGAAATTTCCCTAAGATGGGAAATGAAATGGTCAACCAAGTCCAGGAAGCACAGAGAGTTCCAGGAAGGATAAACCCAAGAAGGAACACACAGAGACAAACAGTAATCAAACTGACATAAATTAAAGACAAAGATAAAATATTAAAAGCAACTAGGGAAAAAGGACAAACAACATACAAGGGAACACTCATCAGGTTACCAGCTGATTTCTCAACAGAAAATCTACCAACCAGAGGGAATGGCACCATATATTTAAAGTGAAAAAAGGGAAGAAACTACAACCAAGAATACTGTATTCAGTAAGACTCTCATTCAGATTTAATAGAGAAATCAAAAGTTTTCCAGAGAAGCAACAGTTAAGAGAATTCAGCGCCACCAAATCAGTTTTACAACAAATGCTAAAAGGACTTCTCTAGACAAGGAAACACAAGAGAAAGAAAAGACCTACAGAAAATAAACCCAAAACAATTAAGAAAATGGTAATGGATTAAACGCACCAATCAAAAGACAGACTGGCTGGGCAGATGAAAACAAGTGCATATATGCACTTCCACTTATCAAATCATTCTGCTTGACCCCTCAAACTGTATGTAATTATTTTATATTGTTAGGTTTAATCACATTCCCATTATGGCTTGCAATTGTAATTATCTTTTCTTTTGGGTCTCACTATTGATTGTGAAAACTGATAAATATATATTACTATTGTGATTATGTAACTACCAATCACTTAATACAATTGTATCATAATTGGTCAACAGAAAAATAATAGAATTCTATATTACCAAGACTACCATTTAATAGAAAAACCTATAATCACTCTCTAAAATCCAGATGCATATTGAATTATCTTGAAATTTTTTGAAAAATATAAATGTCCAATATTTCTTTTTTTCTTCAGAGCTCCAGATATGTCTAATGAACAGACATGTTTAAAAACAACTTGACTATATGATGATCTTTTACTAGTTTAACTTTTCCTATTTCATATTCAGTGATCCCATTTCATCTAGTTGATGTTTTCCAATTTCTCCATCTCTTCTCTTTTTGATGTTTTTTCTCAAGCCTTTCCAAGCATAGTAGAAAAGTTTTTGTAGGCATATATATAAGTAGTATGCATAATATATATATTTTAGAAGACTTATGAATTCTTGCCTAACTAAAATTTTTTATTTTACTTGTTTGATTCCACAAGTTAAACTCCACTTGTTTGACTTTCATATGAATAGAATGCTAGATTTCTAATTAGAAAAAAATAGATAAGCAACAAGCAACAAAGATTTACTTTATAGCACAGAGAACTATAGTCAGTATGTTATAATAACTTATAATGAAAAATAATCTGAAAAATAATATGTGTATATGTATAATGAATCACCTTGTTGTGCACCTGAAACACCATAAGTCATATGCCTCAAATATACATACATACATATATATATCTTAAGGAAAAAAAGAATGCATTGAACTTAAAGAGATCAAGTTAAATTAATCACATATATATATACGTTGTTATATATAAACCTCACGGTAAACACAAATCAAAAGCCTAAAATAGATACACAAAGGGAAAAGAGAAAGGAACTCAAACATACACTAGAGATAGCCATCAAAGCACAAGGAAAGATAGCAAAAGAACAAGAAAAGAATGAACAAAAAAGAACTACAAAAACAACCCCAAAGCAATGAACAAAATGGCAATAAATACTTGGCTATTAAATAATCACTTTAAATGTAAATGGACTAAATGCTCCAGTCAAAAGACAAAGAATGGCTGAATGGATACAAAAACAAGTCCTATAGCTATGCTGCCTATGAGAGACTCACTATAGATCTAGACATACACAGAACACAAGTGAGGGGATGGAAAAAATAATTTCACAAAAATAAAAAGAAAGGTGGGATAGCAATGACATTAAACACTGTAACAAGAGACAAGAAAGGACATTACATAATGACCAAGGAATCAAAAAGATATAATTGTAAATATATATACACTAAACATAAGAGCATCTACATACATAAAGCAAATATTAAGAAACATAAAGGGAGAGATTGAAAGTAACATGATAATAGTGGAGGATTTTTAACACAGCATTTATATATCAATAGAGAGATCATACAGGCATAAATCAATAAAGAAACACTGGCCTTAAATGACACATTAGAATTAGACATTATCAATCAATGCATATAGAACATTTTATTCAAAACAATCATTAAAAAAGGGCTTAAATAAAATCAGAAATAAGTAAAGACAAGTTAAAAACAGCACTACAAAAATACAAAGGACCATAAATGTTATTGAGAACAATTATACATATAAGAAAATGAAAAACTTAGAAGAAACAAATTCCCAGAAATATACAAACTCCTAAGACTGAATCAGAAATAAATAGGAAATATAAACAAACAAATTAATAGTAATAGAATTCAATCAGTAATCAAAAAACTCCCCACAAATAAAGCCCAGGCCCAGACAGATTTACAGGTGAATTCTACCAAGTATTTAAAGAACAGTTAACACCCATGCTTCTCAAACTGTTTCAAAAAACTGCTCCTGCACCGTCACAGCCACCACACTCCCACGTCCAAGGTCAGGGGCAGCAGCCTAGAGGAGATACCCCACGTCCAATGAAAGGAGCAGTGGCTGTGCTTTGCTGGAGCAGCCGTGAAGAGACACCCCACGTCCAAGGTAAGAGAAACCCGAGTAAGACGGTAGGAGCTGAGAGAGGGCATCAGAGGACAGACTGACTGAAACGACAATTACAGACAACTAGCCAATCTGATCACACGGACCACAGTCTTGTCTAACTCAATGAAACTAAGCCACGCCATGTGGGGCCACCAAAAAAGAACAGGTCATGGTGGAGAGGTCTGACAGAATGTGGTCCACTGGAAAAGGGAATGGCAAAACAATTCAGTATTCTTGCCTTGAGAACCCCATGAGCAGTATGAAAAGGCAAAAAGGACACGGAAAGATGAACTCCCCAGATCAGTAGGTGCCCAATAGGCTACTGGAGATCAGTGGAGAAATAACTGAAGTGATGGAGCCAAAGCAAAAACAACACCGAGTTGTGGATGGGACTGGTGATAGAAGCAAGGTTCGATGCTGTAAAGAGCAATATTGCATAGGAACCTGGAATGTTAGGTCCATGAATCAAGGCAAATTGGAAGTGGTCGAACAGGAGAGGGCAAGAGTGAACATCAACATTCCAGGAATCAGCGAACTAAGATGGACTGGAATGAGTGAACTTAACTCAGATGACCATTATATCTACTACTGTGGGCAGGAATTACTTAGAAGAAATGGAGTGGCACTCATAGTCAACAAAAGAGTCCAAAATGCAGTACTTGGATGCAAACTCAAAAACGACAGAATGATCTCTGTTCGTTCCAAGGCAAACGATTCAATACCACAGTAATCCGAGTATAATCCCCGACCAGTAACACTGAAGAAGGTGAAGTTGAACAGTTCTATGAAGACCTACAAGACCTTCTAGAACTAACATCAAAAAAAGATGTCCTTTTCATTATAGGGGACTGGAATGCAAAAGTAGGAAGACAAGAAACACCTGGAGTAACAGGCAAATTTGGCCTTGGAGTACAGAAGGAAGCAGGGAAAAGGCTAACAGAGTTCTATCAAGAGAACGCACTTGTCACAGCAAACACCTTCTTCCAACAATACAAGAGAAGACTCTTCTCATGGACATCACCAGATGGTCAACACTGAAATCAGATTGATTATATCCTTTGCAGCCAAAGATGGTGAAGCTCTATCTAGTCAGCAAAAACAAGACCAGGAGCTGACTGTGGCTCAGATCATGAACTCCTTATTGCCAAATTCAGACTTAAACTGAATAAAGTGGAGAAAATCACTAGACCATTCAGGTATAACCTAAATCAAATCCCTTATGACTATACTACAGTGGAAGTGAGTAAAAGACTAAATCAAATCCCTTATGACTATACTACAGTGGAAGTGAGTAAAAGATTGAAGGGACTAGATCTGACAGACACAGTGCCTGATGAACTATGGACGGAGGTTTGTGACATTGTACAGGTGACAGGGAGCAAGAAAAAGAAAAAGAAATGCAAAAAAGTAAAATGGCTGTCTGAGAAGGCCTTACAAATAGCTGTGAAAAGAAGAGGCAAAAGGCAAATGAGAAAAGGAAAGATATACTCATTTGAATGCAGAGTTCCAAATAATAGCAAGGAGACATAAGAAAGACATCCTCAGCGTTCAATGCAAAGAAATAGAGGAAAACATTAGAATGGGAAAGACTAGAGATCACTTCAAGAAAATTACAGATACCAAGGGAACATTTCATGCAAAGATTAGCTCAATAAAGGACAGAAATGCCATGGACCTAACGTAAGCAGAAGATATAAAGAAGAGATGGCAAGAATACACAGAACTGTACAAAACAGATCTTCATGACCCAGATAGTCATGATGGTGTGATCATTCACACTCACCTAAAGCCAGGAATCCTGGAATGTGATTCAGGTGGGCCTTAGTAAGCATCACTACGAACAAAGCTAGTAGAGGTGATGGAATTCCAGTTGAGCTATTTCAAAACCTGAAAGATGATGCTGTGAAAGTGTTGCATTCAATATGCCAGCAAATTTGGAAAACTCAGCAGTGGCCACAGGACTGGAAAAGGTCAGTTTTCATTCAAATCCCAAAGAAAGGGAATGCCAAAGAATGCTCAAATTACCACACAATTGCATTCATCTCACACGCTAGTAATCTAATGCTCAAAATTCTCCAAGCCAGGCTTCAGCCAGGCTTCTGTGAACTTCCAGATATTCAAGCTGGTTTTAGAAAAGGCAGAGGAACCAGAGATCAGATTGCCAACATCCGCTGGATCATCGAAAAAGCAAGAGAGTTCCAGAAAAACATCTATTTCTGCTTTATTGACTATGCCAAAGCCTTTGACTGTGTGGATCACAATAAACTGTGGAAAATTCTGAAAGAGATGGGAATACCAGACCACCTGACCTGCCTCTTGAGAAACCTGTATGCAGGTCAGGAAGCAATAGTTAGAACTGGACATGGAACAACAGACTGGTTCCAAATAGGAAAAGGAGTACATCAAGGCTGTATATTGTCACCCTGCTTATTTAACTTAAATGGAGAATATATCATGAGAAACACTGGGCTGAAAGAAGCACAAGCTGGAATCAAGATTGCCGGGAGAAATATCAATCACCTCAGATATGCAGATGACCCACCCTAATGGCAGAAAGTGAAGAACTAAAGATCCTCTTATTGAAGGTGAAAGAGGACAGTGAAAAAGTGGGCTTAAAGCTCGACATTCAGAAAACTAAGATCATGGCATCGGGTCCCATCACTTCATGGCAAATAGATGGGTAAACAGTGAAAAACTTTATTTTTCTAGGCTCCATAATCACTGCAAATGGTTAATTGCAGCCATGAAATTAAAAGATGCTTAATCCTTTGAAGGAAAGTTATGACCAACCTAGACAGCATATTAAAAAGCAGAGACATTACTTTGTCAACAAAGTCAAGGCTATGGTTTTTCCGGTGGTCATGAATGGATGTGAGAGTTGGACTATAAAGAAAGCTGAGTGCAGAAGAATTGATGCTTTGAACTGTGGTGTTGGAGAAGACTCTTGAGAATCCCTTGGATTGCAAGGAGATCCAACCAGTCAATCCTAAAGGAGATCAGTCCTTCGTGTTCATTGAAAGGACTGATGTTGAAGCTGAAACTCCACTACTTTGGCCACCTGATGCGAAGAGCTGACTCATTTGAAAAGACCCTGATGCTGGGAGGGATTGGGGGCAGGAGGAGGAAGAGACCTTGAAAAATGAGATGGTTGGAGGGTATCACTGACACAATGGATATGGGTTTGGATGGACTCTGGGAGTTGGTGACGGACAGGGAGGCCTGGTGTGCTGTGGTTCATGGGGTCGCAAAGAGTCAGACATGACTGAGCGACTGAACTGAACTGAACTAACACTCATGCTTCTCAAACTATTCTAAAAAACTGCACAGGAAGAAATGCTTCCAAATTCATTTTACAAGGTCAGGATTACCCTGATACCAAAACCAGACAAAGAATCTAAAAATATAAAATTACAGGTTAATGTCACTGATGAACATAGATGCAAAAATACTCAACAAAATATTAGTAAAACAAATTCTACAATACATTAAAAGGATCATGAAAAGTGAAAGCTGCTCATTCATATCTGACTTTGTGACCCTATGGACTATACAGTCCATGAAATTCTCCAGGCCAGAATACAGGAGTGTGTAGCCTTTCCCTTCTCCAGGGGATTTTCCCAACCCAGGGATTGAACCCAGGTCTCCTACATTGCAGGTGGATTCAGGTCTCCCACATTGCAGGTGGATTATTTACCAGCTGAGCCACAAGGAAACCCCCATGATCAAGTGAGATTTATCCCAGGGATGCAAGGATGGTCAATATCCACAAATCAATGTAATACACCACATTAAAAGAACTGAAGAACAAAAATCATATGATCATCTGAGTAGATGTAGAAAAAGCTTTTGACAAAAATTCAACAACCATGTACAATAAAAACTCTCCAGAGAGTGGATATAGAGGTAAATTACCTCAACATAATAAGAGCCATATATGACAAACCAACAGCCAACATAATACTCAAAGTTAAAAAGTTGAAAGCATTTTCTCTAAGATAGGGAACAAGACAAAGATGCCAACTCTCACCACCATATTCAAAAAACTATTAGAATTTCTAGCCACAGCAATCAGACCTGGAAAATAAATAAACCCAAATTGAAAAGAAAAAAGTAAAACTGTCACTGTTTGCACTTGACATGATAATACAGATAATGCTAAAAGAACTACCAAAAAACTACTAGAACTAATATATGAATTCAATTAAGTGAAGGATACAAAATTAATAAATCAAAATCTGTTATATTTCTATATATTAACAATGAACTATCACAAAGGGAAATTAAGAAACAAAAGCAAAATAAATAAATGGTACTACATCAAATTAAAACACTTCTGCACACTGAAGAAAATAATTAACAAAAAGAAAAGGCAACATACTACATGGGAGAAGATATGTATACACAGTATAACTGATGACAAGGGGTTAATATCCAAAATATACAAAGAATTCATACAACTCAATATCAAAAAACTAATTTAAAAGTGGGCAGATGATCTGAATAGATATTTTTCATAAGAAGACAAACAGATGGTCAATAGAAACATAAAAAGGGGCTCAACATCACTATATAAGGGAAATGAAAAAATTAGGTACCACCTCATACCTGTCAGAATGCCAATCATCAAAAAGACAACAAATAAAAAGTATTGGAGAGTGGGTAGCCTATGCCTTCTCCAGTGGATCTTCCCCACCCAGGAATCGAATCTGGGTCTCCTGTATTGCAGGTGGATTCTTTACCAACTGAGCTATCAGGGAATTTGGGACATATACAAAAATAAACTCAAAATGGATTAAAGACCTCAATTTAACCCTAGAAACCATGAAACTTCTAGAAGAAAACCTAGGCTGAAAGGTTTTACCAAGAAAGAGTATTGTTTTGTCAAATACCCCTTCTATGATGATTGATGTGACCTGTTCATGTGATTTTCTTTCTTAACTTGTTAATATGCTAATTGTTTACTTGATTTTCAAATATTAAACTAGACTTGCATCCTTGGGCGGGGCGGGGGGGGGAAGTATTGGAAAGGATGTGCACTGTTGGTGGGGTGTAAATTGGTGCAGACATTATGAAAAACAGTACAGAGGTTCCTCAAAAAGTTTAAAATATAACTGCCATAATGATCCAGCAATTTATCTTCTGGGTATTTAACCCAAAGAAAACAAAAACACTAGTTTAAAAAGATAAAAGCATACTAATGGTCACTGTAGCATTATTTATAATAGGTGAGTTATGGAAGCAACCTAACTGCCCATCAATAGATGAATGGATAAAGATGTGATACACACACACACACACACACACACACACACACACACACAATGGCATATTTCTCAGGTATAAAAAATGAAATCTTGCAATCTGCAAGACCATGAATGGATCTAGGAGGAATTATGCTAAATGAAAAGTCATACGGACAAAGACAAATATCATATGAGCTCACTTATATGTGGCATCAGAAAAACAACAACAAACAGAACACTCACAGATACAGAAAACAAATGGGTACTGTCAGAGAAGGAAGGGAGAGAAACAGGTGAAGTGGATTAAAGATACAAATCTCTAGTTCTAAAACAAACTACAGGGATGCAACATACAGGATAAGGAATAGGGTCAATAAGAGTGTAATAAGTTTATATGGGGATAATTGGTTTACTAGACTTACCATATCATTCCATAATGTATATAAATGCCAAATCACTATGTAGTTCACCTGAAACTAATATTATATATCAAGTATATTTCAATTTAAAAAAAGAAGCAAAAGCATATCAATAGTTAAAGGAGACAAATGCAGATGGCAATAATAATACATAAAAATTTTTAAATCAGACTTCCAATAATTTGGCATAGTAAGTTTGATTTTAAGTATAAGAAGGACAATGAACTACGGTAAAGAGAAAGAGATGCTTTGTGTTAAGGAACTGGGCAGCAAAAGGAAGGTTGTTTGTTGTTATGGAATAATTAATAAATAAGTCCATAAAGGTGTATTTGGGTGGAGACTTAAAGGAAGGAAGTGAGAATCATGGAGCTTCTGGTGCATGCATGTGTGATCAGTTGTGTCCAACTCCTTGCGACCCCACTGACTGTAGCCCGACAGGCTCCTCTGTCCATGGGATTCTCCAGGCAAGAATACTGGAGTGGGTTGCCATTTCCTATTCCAGGGGACATTCCCCATCCAGGGATCAAACCCACATCTCTTGCATCTCCTGCACTGGCAGGCAGATTCTTTACACGAAGCCACCTGGGAAGCTCTCATCAGTTTTTTAGGCCACAGGACCTGTACCAAGTGCAAAGCACTGAGGCAAGAGCATAACTCAAAGAACAGCAAGCGTAAACTGACACTAGTCCCTCATGAAAGCTCATGCCTGAGATAGCAGCCTGCAGTCACAAGTAAATTTAAGTTTCTGATACGGATTCCCCAGTAGCCCTTGTGATCAACAGTCTCCCCTGCCTTCCAACACTTCTCCCTCTTGTGTGCCCCTTAGATAAGACTCTCTGTGGGGCTGATCTGAAAGCATTCCAACCATAAACATTAATAAAGGCATATGCCCCAGGTCTGTCCTTCTCTGGAGTACTCTGCCTTGGCCTCCCTTGCTGTCCCTTGAAGCAGGCTAAGTACTTCCTCCAGGATCTGTAAGATAATTTTTCTATTCCAACTTTTCTTGGTCTGCTGTTGAATCATGGTTCACTATCCACCACTCTGTGCTCTACTTAACACAGGGTTAAGTGTTAGTTTGACAAATTCATAACAGCTACCAGTTAGGTAGGAGTAAGAATGGGAAACAAAGTTTTAGAAGTTGGGAATTCCTTGGCAGTCCATTAGTTAGGAGTTGGTGCTCTCACTGCCAAAGTGAGTCTGATCCCTGGTCAGGTACCTAAAATCTCATAAGCTGCTCACATGGCCAAAACTCTAAAAACAAAACAAAACAAAAAAAGGTGACAATTGAGTTAGCATAAAATAGTATTCCAGGATACTGGACAGTAAGTGAGGCAGAGGAAAAAAAAAAAATGGGATTACTACCAATTAGTATTAAGCACTGAGGTTAGTGGTCCTCAATTTAAATTTTCCTAAGACCAGTCATCATGTTTTAGAGTTTTTCTCTAGCCATGTTGAGCCCTCTGGATGTAGGCAGACAGTAGATGCAGAGAGTTAGAATAAACATTTGAAATTTTGTAAACATGCTATGACTACTATTTTTACTATCTTGCTAATTTTCTTTTTACTAGGCATTAACAACATGTTTAGTGCATGATCACGATACACTGTCTTCAACTAGGCTTTTCTTTTACTTGGGCTTCTTTCATTAATAGATATTCAGAGTGCCTGATGAACTATGGACAGAGGCTCGTGACACTGTACAAGAGACAGGAATCAAGACCATCCCCAAGAAAAAGAAAGGCAAAAAAGCAAAATGGCTGTCTGAGGAGGCCACACAAATAGCTGTGAAAAGAAGGGAAGTGAAAGCAAAGGAGAAAAGGAAAGATATTCCCATTTGAATACAGAGTTCCAAAGAATAGCAAGGAGAGATAAAAAGCCTTCCTCAGCAATCAATGCAAAGAAATAGAGGAAAACAATAGAATGGGAAAGACTAGAGATCTCTTCAAGAAAATTAAGAGATACCAAGGGAACATTTGATGCAAAGATGGGCTCAATAAAGGACAGAAATGATAGGGACCTAACAGAAGCAGAAGATATTAAGAAGAGGTGGCAAGAATACACAGAAGAACTGTACAAAAAAGATCTTCATGACCCAGATAACCACGATGGTGTGATCATTCACCTAGAGCCAGACATCCTGGAATGTGAAGTCAAGTGGACCTCAGGAAGCATCACTACGAACAAATCTAGTAGAGGTGATGGAATTCCAGTTGAGCTATTTCAAAACCTGAAAGATGATGCTGTGAAAGTGCTGCATTCAATATGCCAGCAAATTTGGAAAACTCAGCAGTGGCCACGGGACTGGAAAAGGTCAGTTTTCATTCAAATCCCAAAGAAAGGCAATGCCAAAGAATGCTCAAATTACTACACAATTGCATTCATCTCACACGCTAGTAATCTAATGCTCAAAATTCTCCAAGCCAGGCTTCAGCAACACGTGAACTGTGAACTTCAGGATATTCAGGCTGGTTTTAGAAAAGGCAGAGGAACCAGAGATCAGATTGCCAACATCCGCTGGATCATCGAAAAAGCAAGAGAGTTCCAGAAAAACATCTATTTCTGCTTTATTGACTATGCCAAAGCCTTTGACTGTGTGGATTACAATAAACTGTGGAAAGTTCTGAAAGAGATGGGAATACCAGACCACCTGACCTGCCTCTTGAGAAACCTGTATGCAGGTCAGGAAGCAATAGTTAGAACTGGACATGGAACAACAGACTGGTTCCAAATAGGAAAAGGAGTACATCAAGGCTGTATATTGTCACCCTGCTTATTTAACTTAAATGGAGAATATATCATGAGAAACACTGGGCTGAAAGAAGCACAAGCTGGAATCAAGACTGCCAGGAGAAATATCAATCACCTCAGATATGCAGATGACACCACCCTAATGGCAGAAAGTGAAGAATTAAAGATCTTCCTGATGAAGGTAAAAGAGGAGAGAGAAAAAGTGGGCTTAAAGCTCAACGTTCAGAAAACTAAGATCATGGCATCAGGTCCCATCACTTCATGGCAAATAGAGGGGAAAACAGTGGCTGACTTTATTTTTCTGGGCTCCAAAATCACTGCAGATGGTAATTGCAGCCATGAAATTAAAAGATGCTTAATCCTTGGAAGGAAAGTTATGACCAACCTAGACAGCATATTAAAAAGCAGAGACATTACTTTGTCAATAAAGGTCTGTCTAGTCAAGGCTATTGTTTTTTCAGTAGTCGTGTATAGATGTGAGAGTTGGACTATAAAGAAAGCTGAGCGCAGAAGAATTGATGCTTTTGAACTGTGGTGTTGGAGAAGACTCTTGAGAGTTCCTTGGACTGCAAGGAGATCCAACCAGTCCATCCTAAAGGGGATTGTCCTGGGTGTTCATTGAAAGGACTGATGTGGAAGCTGAAACTCCAATACTTTGGCCACCTGATGCAAAGAGCTGACTCATTTGAAAAGACCCTGATTTTGGGAAAGACTGAGGGCAGGAGGAGAAGAGGACGATGGAGGACAAGATGGTTGGATGGCATTACCGACTCAATGGACATGGGTTTTCTTGAACTCCAGGGGTTGGTGACACACAGGGAGGCCTGGCGTGCTGTGGTTTGTGGGGTCACAAAGAGTAGGACACGACTGAGTGACTGAATTGAACTTTTATTAATAACGAAACTAAACATACTTCTAGAAATTGAAATGCCTTTCCCCTGTAATTTTGCCATTGCCTGTCAGTATACCTACTATTTTACATCTTACTGTTTTTATTGATTTATAAAACTATTTTATATATTTAAAATATATGCCCCTTGCCTATCACTTGTCACTAACCTATAATCTCAAAGTGTCACTTGAATGTGTAATTTTCCATTATAAATCCATAACTGTTGCAAAAGAATGCTACTTCTATTCAAGGTACAGTTGACTCATGAACAATGCAAGTTTGAACTGTCAGTGTCCACTTATAGTGGATGTCTGTCAATAGTAAACACTGTAGAACCACAAGTCCATGGTTGGTTGAACTATGGATGCAGTGATACCAAGAACGTGGAGGCTAACTGTAAATTATACAAGGATTAACCCCCGGTGATTCCAAGGTCAACTGTATAAGGATCAAGAGAAAAACTGAGGGCTTTCCAGGTGGTGCTAGTGGTAAAGAACCTGCCTGCCAGTGAAGAGACGTAGAGATGCGGGTTCAGTCTTTGGATCAGGAAGATCCCCTGAAGAGGGCATAGCAACCTACTTCAGTATTCTTGCCTGGAGAATCCCATGGACAGAGGAAGCCAGGCGAGCTACAGTCCTCACCACTGCAAAAAGCTGGACACAACTGAAGCAACTTAGCATGCACACACACACACAGGAAAAATATTAATAGCTTCAAATCCCAAACAGCAGGGCATGATAGGGTTTAGTCAGGGAGAAAGGCCCAGGTAGAGACGGTCAAGATATTAATTCCAGTCAGAAACTTCCTCTATAAATTCCTTCCTGAATATACTGTGAATCTATTTTTAACTTCTCAGGAATTAAACTTACACAGATAAATTCTTTCTAATTCACTCACTTCTAAAATGCCATCGTCAAAATAAATTCTGATGGTCCTTTTAAATGAGATAACAGAAAAGTAGACTACAAACCCCAACAAAGGCATTCCTACTGCTTCCAAATTAGCTTGGTACCAGAGCAGTTATCTCCTATGATACGTGTATGTACATTAACTCACTCACACTCTAACTCAGTGCTATTCATAGTAGTGTGGGTCACCAAAGAAGAAGCATCAGTACCACCTAGGAGCTTGTTAGAAATGCACCATCCTCCGCCCACCCTGAGAGTAGAAACTGTGAGGGAGGAGCCGAGCAATCTGTGTTTGACAAGAAGATGCTATGGGCTGAATGTTTCATATCTGTATGTTGAAGCTCTAATCCCCACTGAGAGGGTATTTGTAGGTAGGGCCTTTGGAAGGTCATGCGAGTAAGGCCCTCACGAATAGGATTAGTGGGAGAGATTAGAGAGAAAGATGATCTCTCTCTCCTATCATGTGAGCATACTTCAGGAAGGCAGCTGTCTGCAAGAGACCTCTCACAAGGAATGGAGTTAGCAGGCACTTTGATATTGGGTTTCCTCGCCTTCAGAACTACGAGAAATAAGTGTTTGTTGTTTAAGCCACCCATTCTATGGAATTCTGTTACAGCAACCCAAACTGACAAGAGACAAAGCCTCAGATAATTGTAATACACACTAAAGTCTGAGAGTCACTGAAATAACAATAACTGACACATTTCTCAACAGATTAAGGTGAATAATACTGAAAGGATAGGTCATAAATGAAATATCAATCTTCACATAAACTTTCAAAATAGACCTCAATGATATATTTTATAACAAAAAATTTCAAAGACCACCATGTTACAGTTTTGAAGTTGAAAAAAAAAATCACAGTTTAAAATCTATATAGAGATTTGTCCAGCAACTCCTCCTGGTGGCATGGGATGTCTAATATTTTCCTAACAGGAAAATGCTCCCAAGAGAAAACAATGCTACAATATGAATACAATATTTTTTACTTGAAATAATATAATGAAAACAATTGCTTTGAGTTTAAAGATCATCAACCTATCTGGTCAATTCAATTAATATACAGTCTATGTATTTATAAGACATCAAAAAAAGGTTACTAAAAATAAAGACACTGTCAAGAAGCTGATGATGATCAATGACTGAAACAAACTCCTGTTTAGCTAATTAGAACCACTGATGTGCAATAATGATGTGAGCTAAGAATATTTGCAGACTTCTTTAGGATGAAAAATGAAGTGAAAAGAGGCTGTCAAATTTGTACGAGTTTAAAGCTCGAATCACTTTTCCCAAGAGTATGACCCATTTAAACATTTAACATTGCTGTACTTAGCCACATGAATTACCATGCTAACTTTTTTTCCATTTTTCTAAACTCAAAAATCTGAGAAATTATTCTAAATCATTAAGAAACAAAATTTTACTGTGTTATAGACCATGCCATATATTATACAATATGACAGGATCATATTTTCTGGGTTTGAGCCCATTTTTAATGAGATGTCAAAAATGAAATATTAGAGTCTAAAAGAAACATTTAACTATAAATGAGGCAATGATATTGGTCTGAATGAGAAAACAAAGAAAATAAGAAAGCAAAACTCACTGATGTTGATTATTTTAATTAACATAATTATATGCTAATAATTTATAATTATATTAGCATATAATTATTTAATAATTTTAATATTTAAACATTATTAATTAACAAATAACACTGATGCAATAAAATAAATACTGTATTAACATTTCCTTTGAGAATAGAATCTATTAAAATGTATATTTTATTCTTATTAAGGGCTTCCCATTTAAATGCATTCTTAATTTCTATTAAGCATTAAAATTCTAAAATAGTAACACTAATAAAAATGGAAGTTTAGGGAAATGAGAATTATACCATTACAAGTTATTCTTGTTTTTTCATTTATTTTTATTAGTTGGAGGCTAATTACTTTACAATATCAAGTTATTTATTCTTTTATCCACAAACTGCTTTATAACTATTTTCTATTTTGAATATGTATAGTAAATTATTAGAATAGTATTGATGAATAATATAATAGTAAGATAACTTGAAAAAGAGAAAAACTTTAAAACTTAATATGAATATTTTTCAAACACATTTATTCCACAGTAAAACCAACTCTACAAAAAAAAAAAACTAATATTCTGAATGAAAATAAATTACTAAGTCCACAAATCCTAATCAACTCTGGTATAAAAATATTTTATAGCTCCCAGTATACTTGAAATATCTATTTTGTCTAAGATCAGAAGTTAATTGTTATTATATAATCCAGAATGCCTATTATATTTTGTTTGCATGTCTAATATAGCAGCACAAGTTCAATCACTGGTCAGGAAACTAAGATCCCACATGCTGCACGGCATGGACAGAAAAATAAAAACAAACTATATGTGAAAGCCAAAATTTGTTCTGGAAGAGTCAGCCTGAAACATGAAAAATTACTCTTTTTACCCTGTTCAATCAGGTAGCTCCAAACTAGAAAAAAGAATAAAATTAGGCTACAATATCTGAATCCGAATTTTTTAAATTATGGGGTATTGATGAACTCTTTAAACAAAGAAGTAATAACTTAACAGAATTAACAGATTAGATTTAATACATGACTAAACAGTATACCAGATAACATCATTCCTAAGTACACAAAGTTGATACTCAAAACAAAATCTTCTCTAATTTATAACTGGAAATTAAATGACCTTATTTAGTTTCCGATTTTCTTGTTCCCTTTTTTAAATCACATGCCCAGTTACTTCTATATATACTCAACATTTATCTAAAATGCCCATAAAAGAATTAGAAAAGATTGTGTTATATGTCTCTAATAATTGTGCAAATATTTTTTTTTACGCAGAATCAAGAAGTCTCTTATAGTGTTCAAAAATATCAGCAGTTCAGAACAGACTGTTTTAACATCTGCACATCACCAGGGCTGCCTCCAAGGATTTTTAAATGATGCCTGCCTGTGCTGAATAAAGTGCTAACTTGCACCTTGCATTTCAAACTGTGTCCTGAGCAGCCATCCAGTTGGTACAACACCAGCTGAATTCCCACAGGCCACTGTTCATTCAGGTTTGACTGCAATTATCATGTCAATATTTTGTGCTCCGATATGCAGATATGCACACATGCAAGCTGCATAATACCTCCTCTTCCATGGAATGTTGACTTATGTTCAATGTTCTGGGAATTTTTAATGAAACTAGAAATAAACTTTCACCAAATGATGACAATCACAATTATTTTTCCTTAAAATCAAAAATTATATTTCTATGTCACCCTCTGCCATGCATAAAAAGAATAATTTTTAAGTAACTTTGCTTCACTAGAATTTCAAAATTCTTCAATTTAAAACTCTTCATAAAAGTTAACAGACTATTTGTCAGCTTCTTGCATCTATACTAAGAATTCAAATGTATTTCTTCATACTTTATTGGATGTTCTTTTACCTTAAACAGTAGAGTACTTCCAATTAAACACCCTTCTGTTAGTTCCTTTGACCATCTTTCCATCCATCCACATCATTGCCTAGGCATTCATGGCTGCTGCAGCAAGAAAAGGGCTCAGCAAAAATATATTTATGTCCTGTGTGGAGCTGCCTAGCAGCACTGCTGCCAGATGGAAGAATTCTGGCAGCTACACTTCTGGGGTCTCCAACCAGCCATGCTACTACCATGCTCCAAAATGCAACCCTTTTGCAGGCTGTGTTGGCTTAAAACACAAGGGACAGTGTACAACCATACAGCAGCTGTGCAACCCATGTGTTTAGGAGTGGAATTGAGCATGAGGGAGGTTTTCTCAATCATGAGAATATATAATATAACCTTATAACAACAGCCTGCTTATTATTAAGCACCTAAACTTTAACTATAAACATAAATATGAGATAATCTCTCATCCTCTATGAGGTTAAATCTTTAAATAATAAAGTATTTCAAGGATACATCATGTATATCTTAAGCAAATATGCAATAAATACTAAAAATCTTACTTCTTCAATTCCTTTTAATGGTTACCATTTTCAAGACAGTTTCCATTTTGAAAAAGTGAATTCTTAAAAATAGAAGACTACAAGAAAACAATTACTGAGAAGCCTATCAGACTGTAAGTGTACAATGCTAAAAAGAAAGCAAAACATATTTTTAAAATTTATACAAATATAAGGTGTTGAATATAAAAACAAATAGGAAAATAAAGCAATATCTATAGGTTTCATTTGAAAGTATGTATGAAATGAATAAAAGTATTAACCTTGATAAACTCTAAACATCTTCAATTTGAGATTTAGATATATGTTTGAATTTGAGTATTTAACTTCGAGTACAATATACATTCTTTTAAGAATTAAAAATTTAATATTAATGAACTATTATAACATCAAAAAGGAGTTACTTTTGGAAGTCTATCATCTGGAAAATGCTAACTGGCTTTTCTCAAGCTTCTCCAAAAACAAACTTAAAAGATACTTAAACTATAACAAGATGTGGAGATGATGATGATGATTATAATGCATTAACTCAAAACAACTCACTATTCTCATTTCACAAAAACTAACGTTAAAAAAAATGGAAAGAAAGGCAAGGCATATAAAAGTAATTATTTTGCCTCTATTCATACACAAGAAAGAGGTAGAGCTAACGTTCCAAACCAAGTAGTCTTGTCTCCACAGCTGTGTTCTTAACCATGAATCATTAAAAATAACTTCTTTACAGAAGTTCTAATGAAAGATGTGTAAATTCTTCCCTGTCTTTAAACCTGTTAAATATTGAATCTCAGATTTTTTTCATCCTTAAAGATAAAAATATTCACCTTTCTAGTTTAGAGTCTCTTCTGGAATGTCAGAATTGCCTGTGAATCTGTGTTAAAATGCAGATAGTCCAATCTCATCATAAACCTTGATAAATCACATAGAGGTCATGAGTAAATTATAGCTCAAAAAGCTCTTAAATGAATCTACTACTCAGTAAAGAAAATACTGATATAAATAAGTCTTTTTTCAATCTATAACTCCTCAATGATTAAAATTAAATGAGACATTCTTTACACATCCCTGATCAAAGTTTTAGCCACTTGAGAGAACTTTTAAGTATCAATGCCAATTTTGAGAACCTACTACTGGAAAAGTTTTTAACTAGATGCTTCTCTAATTCCTCAACAAACTCTTTTTAAAATCCTCTTAATAGATGTGGAAACTGAGGCCTAGAGAATTTAAGTAAGGAAGGGATGGAAATGATACAATTTAAATTCTGGTCTTCTAAGTCTATGATCTCAACCATCTGTCATAGACTGAAAGTTCGTGTCTTTCAGTGTCAGTCCCGAACATGATGGCATTTGGAGGTGCAGAACTGGGAAGTAATTAAGTTATAAGAGTAGAGTCTTCATGAATGGGATTGTGCTTACTCACTCAGTCGTGTCTGACTCTTTGCGGCCCCATGGATTGTAGCCTACCAGGCTCCTCTGTCCATGGGGATTCTCCAAGCAAGTATATTGGAGTGTGTTGCTATGCCCTCCTCCAGGGGATCTTCCCAGCCCAAGGATCGAACCCAGGTCTCTCACATTGTAGGAGGATTCTTTACCATCTGAGCCAGCAGGAATGCCCATGAATACTGCAGTGGGTAGCCTATCCCATCTCCAGGGAAACTTCCTGACCCAGGAATCAAACCAGGGTCTCCTTCATTGCAGGCAGATTCTTTACCAGCTTAGCAACCAGGGAAGCTGATGAATGAGATTGGTGCCCTTAAGTGGTAATGAAGAGACCAGAGCTCTCTCTTCTTGCCATATGAGGATATAAGAAGTTGCACCCTGCAACCCAGAATAGGACTTTCACCAGAATCTGACCAATCTGGTGGCACAGAACCTGATCTTGTGCTTCCAGTCTTCAGAGAGTGAGAAGTAAATATTTGTTGTGTAAGTCACAGAGTTTATCAGTCAGTTCAGTCGCTCAGTCGTGTCCGACTCTTTGCAAGCCCATAGACTGCAGCATGCCAGACATCCCTGTCCATCAACAACCCCCAGAGCTCGCTCAAACTCATGTTCAACGAGTCAGTGATACCGAGTTTATGGAATTTTGTTAAAATAGACTGAGCTGAGAGACCATGTTTTCCCACTGTCAATTTGAAAATTCCTGACATTAAAATTTAATCTTAAACAGATTTCCAGAAGTTCTGATTTTATGTAAGTCTTTAATTGATTCATGGGAGAATCACTCACAGTTCATAAGTGAAAAATCTTTAATCACAGAAAAAATATTTTTTTTAATTTAACAAGCATGACAAAACAAAATTTAACACAAAATAAACACAGGAAAGAGAGCTTGTTTAGTTAATAAAGGAGGTCAGGGAAGATATCTCTAAAATAATGATTACAATTTTTACTACCACTAGCTTCTGCTGCTAAGTTATGTCTGTCGTGTCCAACTCTGTGCGACCCCATAGACGGCAGCCCACCAGGCTCCCGTCCCTGGGATTCTCCAGGCAAGAATACTGGAGTGGGTTGCCATTTCCTTCTCCAATGCATGCAAGTGAAAAGTGGAAGTGAAATCGCTCAGTCGTGTCCTACTCACGAGACCCCATGGACTGTAGCCTACCAGGCTCATCCCTCCATGGGATTTCTCAGGCAAGAGTACTGGAGTGGGTTGCCATTGCCTTCTCCCACCACTAGCTTCTAAGAGACACTAATGTTTTTTCTTTCCCTGACCTGCTCTCCCCTAACATAATAAGCAGAAATTTGAGCACATACTAGGCATTCAGGTAATAATTCTGAATTAAAAGTATTTATTAAGCATCAATAGGTAGACAAACTCTAATACAATCTATATAAATCTAGAACTTAAAAGCTCATAAAAAACAGAAATTTCAAGAAAACTAAAGACAATAAAAACATCTATATTAATTGAATGCTTTGGTATTTTGTGCTGAGATGGGAGAGTATATTTTAAAAGAAAGAAACAATAGTCTTCAGTAAGAAGCAAAAGATATGAGGAAAATACCATATTTCTGTGCTGGCCCAATAAACCAAATAGCTTTCATTTCTAGCATTATTATAGTTCAAAATAATGATTAGGCATAGTTATACTCCCCCATCAAATCATTGGCATGACCTGAGCAAAAGATTTATTAATAGCTTCCAGTAATTACCTGTTACAATACAATTTCTTGAGATCACCATGAAATATATTCAAATTTTAATCTCGAATTTAAGATTCCTAATTTAATCTTAAATGGGACAAAATATCACAAAATATCACAACATGAATGTACTTTATGTTTCAAAGTTTAAAGTCATTGTGGTTGTCTCCTTTTCCCTGACCTAACAACTGAGAAACAACTTTAAAGTCTAGGATCTTAAAATAAACGTAGATCACATTCACTTGTTTTCTTTTTTCTTAAGTGACAAGTATTTTACTTGTTAACACTCAGGAGTTAATTTTCTCTTCAGGGAGTAGTTAAGAACGCTGGAACTATATTGCCTGATTTCAAACTCTGATTCCACCACTCATTAGCTCTATGAGCTTGAGCAAATTACTTAAACTTCACTGTGGTCCATTTCCTTGATATATAAAATTGGAATGATAGAGTATATCTCATAGGACTATTGTAGGAATTCAGTCAATACACGGAAATTACTAAGAACTGTGTGTGGCCCATGATAAACACTTGATAAATATAAACTATTATCATTATAGTTGTTCTATGATGTATTAAACTGTAAACACATGGAACTGAAAATATATACATAATAGTACACAAAAATAACACTTTGTACATAGTCCAGAATATATTTCTTTATAAATACACTGTTTTAAAAAATCATTTGAATCATAGTACAGTTCAGTTCAGTGGACAATTATGTTTAAGAATCAACCAGTAATATTCTTTGTCTATTACAAGACAATAATTGACACCAATAGTTTGAATCATTTTCCCTTAAACCTCCCTGTAATAAGATTCATATTTTTCTTTTCTATTTATTCACACTACCTTGTAGAGTAATAATGTATCCATCTTAATCCCATTTATTATCACATTTTAATATGATATTTTGTTCACTCACTACTTCTCTTTGTATTCCAGGTATTTGTAAATATGGTGCACAAAACCAATGTATTCAATCATTTTTCTATGAAGTCTCTGCTGTAAATACTTTTCTATCAAAGAAAAACACCAATTATACTATTCCTTTATTTCACCATTATTAAATCAATTTAAGAAATTTGCTAATCACAAAAGATCAAAAAAGATTCTGTATTTTGAAATAGAAAAATTAGTTAGGACACTAATCATACTGAAATTCCATACAAAACATTAGAAGAGAATGATTTAATTCCAGCACCCAGAGTGTGTGCCAAGGCTCCCATGGGTCCTACAGCGAACACAGGGGCACTGCTAGAAATTTTATATAAGGTGAAAACAGCATTAATTGATAGTTGTTGGACAATGCACAAACTAACTAAAGAAGTTCAGAGTTTCAATGTCAGATTGCACTGCATTCCTTTCAAGGCATCATGTCCTTATGAAGGTGGATTTTTGACAATGCTGTGATAAGAATCAAGTTGAGAGCAAAAAGCAATGTGAAATAAGAAATTAGGATGTTAATGTCCAATCTGATGCCACAGTTTGAGAAATCTGTCTAGTACCCAAAAGTTTCACACATCTTGTAAGAAACACTTGTGGTTATTAAAGAATTAAATTAAGATATTATTTTAATCTATATGTACATTTTTAATGATTATTAAATTGTTAGGATATACATAGTTGACAGGATTCTCAGTTATTTCTCTTTAAGTGCCATGAAAATATTACTGAGATAATAAGGGCACTATGAACTGAGACAATTTGGGAAACTATCAATTAATATCTAAAGAAAACAAATCTATTATTTAAATGACTAAATATTATAATGTGTCAACAGTTATTAATTACAACACTTACAGTAACAGAGATCTTTACTAAAAAGTCTCTCAACTTCTTGGAAGTAGTTCCTAATTCTTATAATTCTACTCAGTCTCACTCAAATTTAATCTCACCTCACCCTATGATATCATAAGCATTTCAGCAGGTTCATACATTTCTCTTCAACTCTAAAACTGAAGGAGTGTTAAGAATATAAAAACTCAGGTAATGAGAAATAAGTCACATGCTCTCAAGGTTAAACATGATATACTTCGGCACATATTTTTAACCACTAAGAGTTTCCAGGTAGAATCATTATCTACATCAGTCGATCAAGTTCACTGTAAGAGGGCTATTTGAAACTCTGAATATAACAACAGTTTGTTGAACTTTTTTATGTCTCATATTTTAATGGAAAATTTTACTTGCAATGTGGAAAAAAATAAGCTAATAAAATTAAGCTAATCCGATTTTTTAAAAATCTTCTTTCTTGGTAGAACTTCAATTTTATGTTAAGTTACTATCTGTTCACAATGCATTATATATTTTAAATTTTCTGAACTTTCTGGGTCATTTCTCACCATAAAGCTGAGTTAACTTCTGCTTCCAATCATAGAAGAGATACAGAGAAAAAATTACCCTGCTGCCTTAAAAAACTTACAAGCTGTACATAACATATAGAATATTTTCAGACACTGGCCACAGAGCAAAGGACCGTGAACCCTTAAGAAAGGAAACTAATGAAGTAAGCTGTATGATTGCTGTAGCTCACTATCTGAAGACAGTTTCCAAGCTACAATGAAGGAAGGGATACCCAGAGCTCAGGGTCTCATTAGGTGGAGCAGACATAGACTGGAATTCAGGAAAGCAACTGACTGAACAATTTCTAGAGGAGACAGAGGGCTAAAAATAATTCACGTTACCATCAGCCTGAGAGGAAGGACCTGGTAATCTACAGGGAATAAGTAGAGTTGCCACAATGGCCATGTCTTAAAAGTGGAACTAAATTCACCCTATACGGGAAGAAATGCTTCTCTGTATCTATGCTAGGAGCTTCCCAGGTGGCACAGTCAGTAAAAAATCTGCCTGCCAATGCAGGAGACGCAAAAGACACAGGCTTGATCCCTGGGTAGGAAAGATTCCCTGGAGTAGGAAATGGCAACCCACGTCAGTATTCTTACCTGGAAAATTCCATGGACAGATGAGCCTGGCAGGTTCACGGGACTGCAAAGAGTTGGTTGCAACTGAGCACACATGCAATCAATCTATGCTAACAAAGTTGCAAAAGACCAAACTGAACAAGTAACTTAACTGCATACAAGAAAAAGTTCAATATTTTTAAAGGCATGTAACAATCATCAAACACACAAAAAATTCACACTGTCTGGAATTCAATAAAAAATTACCAGGAATGCAAAGATGAAACATACGATCCAAAATGTAGAAAAACATCAGTGACTCAGATAATAAAATTAGGAAATTAGAACCTTAAAAGCCTATGATAAGTATAGTCAAGATTTTAAAGAAAACCATAACTATAAAAAACAAATGGAGTATGTATTGATTAAAAAAATGTAAGAACATTCAGAAGTGAACATTTTAGTATCTGAAATGAAAAACACATTAGAAGGGATTAACAGGAGATTAGATAGATAGGAAAATATTATAAAACTTGAAAAATAGGAATAGAAGTTATTTAAAATATAGCTGAAGATTTTTGTATCAATGACTAAGACCCTTTAGCTAAACTACTTGGTCTTATTTATGAGTATCACAGTATTTTCCGAACAACATTTTTAAAACAATATTGCTTATCTGCATACTTAACAATTTTCACCAATGAAGAAAACTAATTTAAAAGTGACGGCAAGTTGAAAAAAAAAATGTGTTTTTTAGAAACTATAAATGTATTCAACATAAATATAAAATATTTTTTTAATTATTAGATTTTAACTTCAACATGAAAAACATGCTCCATAATGTATGCCCTCAAAGTAGAAATGAATTAATCTTCAGAATTTCTCTTAGAAACACAAATAAAAAATCTATAGATATGATCATTTTTCTCCTATGCAATGTCACTTTTAATTGAAGTATAGGTGATTTTCCTGGAGGAGGATATGGCAACCCAATCCAGTATTCTTGCCTGGAGAATCCCATGGACAGAATAGCCTGGCAGGCTTCAGTCCATAGGGTTGCACAGAGTTAGACATGACTGAAGCTACTTAGCAGGCACACACGCACAGATGATTTACAATACTGTGTTAGTTTCAAGTATACAGCAAAGTGATTCAGGTTTTTTAAAGATTATATTCCATTATACGTTATTACAAGGTATTGAGTACAAGACCTTTTGCTATACAGTAAATCCTTCTTGCTTTCCTATTGCATGTATAATAGTGTGTATCTGTTAAACCCATATTCCAAATTTGTCACTCCCTCCTTTCCTATCCTTTTTGATAACCATAAGTTATTTTCCTGTATTTGTGAGTCTATTTCTGTTTTGTATATAGATCAATTACATATAATTTATATCATATATTATTTGTCTTTCTCTGACTTACTTCACTAAATATAATATTTTCCAGGTCCAACCATGTTGTTGCAAATGGAAAAATTTCAATCATTTTTATGGTTGAGTAATATTTTATTTTGTGTATATACCACAACTTCCTAAACCATTTGTCCACTGATGGGTACTTGAGTTGTCTTGGTTACTGTAAACAGGGCTGCTATGAACACTGGGGGTGCATGTACCCTTCCAAATTGCAGCTTTCATGTTTTCAGATAGATGCCCAGAAGTAATATTGCTGGACTATATAGTAGCTATATTTTTAGTTCATTAAGAAACCTCCATTACATGCCAGTCAGGATGGCTGCTATCCAAAAGTCTACAAGCAATAAATGCTGAAGAGGGTGTGAAGAAAAGGGAACCCTCTTACATTGTTGGTGGAAATGCAAACTAGTACAGCCACTATGGATAACAGTGTGGCGATTCCTTAAAAAACTGGAAATAGAACTGCCATATGACCCAGCAATCCCACTCCTGGGCATACACACCAAGGAAACCAGATCTGAAACAGACACGTGTACCCCAATGTTCATCCCAGCTCTGTTTACAATTGCCAGGACATGGAAGCAACCTAGATGCCCATCAGCAGATGAATGGATAAGGAAGCTATGATACATATACAGAATGGAATATTACTCAGCCATTAAAAAGAATTCATTTGAATCAGTTCTAATGTGATGGATGAAACTGGAGCCCATTATACAGAGTGAAGTAAGCCAGAAAGATAAACATCAATACAGTATACTAATGCATATATATGGAATTTAAAAAGATGGTAATGCTAACCCTATATGCAAAACAGAAAAAGAGACACAGATGTACAGAATAGACTTTTAGACTCTGTGGGAGAAGGCGAGGGTGGGATGTTCTGAGAGAAAAGCATTGAATCAAGTATACTATCAAGTGTGAAACAGATCACCAGCCCAGGTTGGATGCATGACACAAGTGCTCAGGGCTGGTGCACTGGGAAGACCCAGAGGGATGGGATGGGGAGGGAGGCAGGAGGGGGGATCGTTGTGGGGAACACATGTAGATCCATGGCTGATTCATGTCAATGTATGGCAAAAACCACTACAATATTGTAAAGTAATTAGCCTCCAACTAATAAAAATAAATGAAAAAGAAAAAAAACAAAAGAAACCTCCATACTGTTTTCCATCGCAGCTGTATCAATTTAAATTCCCACCAACAGTGTAGGAGAGTTCCCTTTTCTCCACACCTTCTTCAACTTTTACTATTTGCAGACTTTTTGGTAATACCCATTCTGATTAGAGTGAGGTGATACCCCATTTGATTTTCCTTTCTCTAATAATTAGCAATGTTGGGCATCTTTTCATTAGCCTGTTGGCCATCTGTATGTTTTCTTTGGAGAAATATCTGTTTAGAACTTCTACCCATATTTTTGATTGGGTTGTTTGATTTTTTCTTTTTTTGTATATGTTGAGTTCTATGAGCTCTTTATACATTTTGGAAATTAATTGTTTGTCAGTTACATCATTTGCAGATATTTACTCCCAGTCCACAGGCTGCCTTTTCATTCTGTTGATGATTTTCTTTACTGTGCAAAAGTTCATAAGTTTGATTATGTCCCATTTGTTTATTTTTGCTTTTATTTGTTTTCCCTTGTGAGACTGATACAAGAAAATATTGCTATGATTTATGTCAAAGACTGTTTTGCCTATATTCCCTTCTAGGAGTTTTATGGTGTCACGTCTTATATTTAAGTCTTTAAAACATTTTGAGTTTACTTTTGAACATGGTGTGAGGGAGCATTCTAACTACATTGATGTATGTGTGGCTGTCCAGTTTTCCCAACAACACTGGCTGAAAAGACTATCTTTTCTCCATTATATATACTTGCCTCCTTTGTCAAAGATTAATTGACCATAGGTGCATGGTTTATTTCTGGGATTTCTGTTCTTTTCCATTAATATATATGTCTCTTTTTGTGCCAATATCATGCTGTATTGATTACTATAGCTTTGTAGTATTGTCTGAAGTCTAGAAGGGTTATGCCTCCACATTGTTCTTTTTCCTCAGGACTGCCTTGACAATTCTGGGTCTTTTATGGTTCCATAATAAATCTTCAAATTATTTGTTCCACCTCTGTGAAAAAGTCAAGTGTTTCAATATGGATTACATTAAATGTGTAGGTTGTTTTGGATATTATGGCAACTTTAACAATATTAATTCTTTCAACACAAAATAATGGAATCAAAAAAATAATAATAATGGGACCTTTTTCCACTTCTTTAAATCAACTTCAATTTCCCTTACCAATGTTTTACAGTTTTCAGCATACAGTTCTTTCACCTCATTGGTTAAGATTATTCATATGCATTTTATTTTTTGAAGTGATTTTTAACAGGATTATTTACTTGCTCATTTTGATATTTTATTGCTTGTATAAAGAAATGCAATGTATTTCTGTATATTAATCTTGAATTCTGCTACTCTGCCCAACTCATTTATTAGTCCTAATACTTTGTTGTGGAGATTTTAGTATCTTCTACATAGTGTCAAGTCATCTGCAAATATGGACAATGTTATATCTTCCCTTCTGATCAGAATACTATTTTTTAATTTTCATTGGCTGAATACTATAGGTAGTTAAATACAAGTGGTAAGAGTAGAGATTCTTAGCTTGTTCCTGAATTTAGCAGAGAGGCTTTCATCTTTTCCTCCTCTAGTATTATGTTGGCTATGGATTTGTCAAAAAATAGTTATATTAGGTTGAGATATGCTCCCTCTAAACTCATTTTGGTGATTTTTTTCCAACATGAAGAGATATCCTATTTTGTCAAATACTTTTTCTTCATCTGTTGAGATGAACATGTAGCTTTTGTCTTTCCTGTTGTCAACATTGGTTAAGTTGCATATGTTGAACCATCCTTGAGACCTTCAAATGAATCCAACTTAATCATGGTGTATGATCCTTTTTATGCACTGTTGGATTTAGCTTCTAATATTTGGTTGAGAATTTTTTCATCTATATTCATCAGAGTTCTTGCCTGTAATTTTCTTTACAGTGGCTTTTTGTGGTTTTGATATCAGTATGATGGTGGCTTCATAGAACAAATTTGGAAATATTCACTCCACTTCAATTTCTAGGTATATTTTAAGAAAGACAGGTATAAATTCCTTACATGTTTGGTAGAAATTTCCAGTGAAGTCATTTGGTGTTGGACTTTTGTTTGTAGGTAGTTTTTTTTGTTTCTTAACAGATTCTCTTTCATACATAGTAATCAGTCCATTTGAATTGTCAGTTTTTTATTTACTCAGCTTTTACAGTTATGTATTCAGAAACTTAACCATTTCTTCTAGGTTGTCAATTTAATTGACATAACTGTTCATAGTAGACTCCTAGGATTTTTTCCCCCCTGTGGTATCACTTCTTATGTCTCCTCTTTCACTTCTTATTATGTTCATTTTGGCCTTCTCTATTTCCTTCTTCTTAAGGTCTGGCAGAGATTTGTTGACTTTGTTTTCAAAAAGTCAGCTCTTAGTTTTATTGATGAGAACTATTATTTACTTGATCTCTATTTTATTTCTTCTTTAATCTTTATTTCCCTCCCTCTGCTACCTCTTGGGTGAACTTTTTTCCCCCAACTCTTTTAGGTGGCAAGTTAAGTCATTTACTTGAGATTTTTGTTTCTTGAGGAAGGCCTTATCACTGTGAACTTCCCACTTAGAACTGCTATGTTGAATCCCCAAGACTTTATAAGACTGTATTTTTACTTTTGATTGTCTTGAGGTATTTTGATTTCTTCTTCGATTTTATTGTTGACCCACTGGTTTTTTTTAATAGTACAATGTTTAGTCTCAATGTGTTCATAATTTTCCCATTTTTCTTTTGTTGGTTGAATTCTAGTTTCATAGAGCTGTGGTCAGAAAATAGGCTTAAATAACTTCTACACTTTAAAGTCTGTTGAGGCTTGTTTTGTGACCTATTATATTGACTGTCCTTGAGAACATTACATTACATGCATGGTAGAAAAGAATGTCTATTCTAATGAATGTCTATTCTAATTTTTCTTGGATACAGTATCCTGTAAATATCAATTTAGTCCAACTGGTCTACAGTGTCACATAGGATTCTGTTGCCTTATTTAATTTTTTGTCTGGCTGGTATGTCCATTGATGTCAGTGGGATTCTGTAGTCTCATATAATTATTGTATAGATCATACGCTGATCCATAATACAAGCTTTACAAGTTTAAGAAGACTGAAATCACATCAAATATCCACACAATCACAATGCCATGAAATCAGAAATCAGTAACAGGAGGAAACTGGGAGACTTGCCAATATATGGAAATTAAATAACACATTTTCGGACATCAAAAAATAAAACATAACGATACAAAAGAAAAAGTACTTTAAAACTCTGTGGAATAATAAGAACAATTCTAAGAGAAAAAACTATAGCAAGAAATGCCTACATTAAGAAAAAGAAAGATCTCAAACAACCTAATTTTATACTTCAAAGAACTTAAAAAAAAAAAAAAAAAGACCACAGGCCAAAAATAGCAGAAGGAAGGAATTAATAAAAAATAGATCAGAAATAAATGAAACAAGTAGGGACTAAAAGAAAGAAAAAATATCTATGAAATTGAGTTGATTTATTGATAAACAAAATTGACAAACCTTTAGCAAGAAAATGAGAGAAGACTAAAAGCTGTAGATGGAATAAGACATAGGACAAAAGGTACAACAGAAATACAAAGCACAGTTAAGAGACTACTAAAAAGAATTATTTGCAAACAAATTGGAAAACATAGAAGAGATGAGATGGAATAAATTTGAGGAAAGAGACAACCTACCAAGACTTAATCAGGAAGAAACAGAAAATCTGAAAAGGAGGTTAAATTGAAACCAAACTATTCCAAAAAAACAAAGTTCAATTCCAATAGTTTATTGGTCATTTCTACTAAACATCTAAAAAAAATGAATTAAGGCTGTCCTTCTTAAACTGTTCCAAAATAGTCAAGAAAAAAAAAAAATCACATTTTACACTCATTGTCCACACCCCCATTTTCTTGATAGCAAAACCCAGCAAGAGAACTACAAGAAAACTGCAGAGCAAAATTCCTGATAAACACAAGGTGCAAAAGTCCTCAACATTCTGGCAAACTGAACTTAACAGCACATTTAAAGGACCAAACAACAAGATATAATGAGAATTATCCCAGGTACACAAGAATGGTTCAATATATTCAAACTAATAAATGTGAAACACCACATTAACAGAATTAAAGAATAAAACTCATATAAGATCATCTCAGTAGAGGCAGAAAAGGAATTTCACAAAATAAAACATCCTTTTATGATAAAAAAAAAAAAACACTCAACAAATTGAGTATAAATAGAATATCCTTCAAAATAATAAAAGATACATATGATGAGTCCATAGCTAAAATAATACTAAACAACATTTGAAAGCTTTCCATCTAAGATCAGGAATAAGACAAAGTTATTCACTGTCATTACTTCTATTAATATTTAGCATGATACTAGTGGGCTTCTCAGGTGGTGCTAATGTGCCACCCATGTGCCAAGGGGGGTTAGACATAAGAGACATGGGTTCAATCCCCGGTTCGTGAAGATCCCCTGTAGAAGAAAATGACAACCCACTCCAGTATTCTTGCCTGGAGAATCCCATGGACTAAGGAGCCTGGCAGGCTACAGTCCATTCACTTCAGTTCAGTTCAGTTCAGTCGCTCAATCTTGTCTGACTCTTTGCAACCCCATGAATCGCAGCATGCCAGGCCTCTCTGTCCATCACCACCTCCCAGAGTTTACCCAAACTCATGTCCATCAAGTTGCTGATGCCATCCAACCATCTCATCTTCTGTTGTCCCCTTCTCCTCCTGCCCCCAATCCCTCCCAGCATCAGGGTCTTTTTCAATGTCAACTCTCCACGTGAGGTGGCCAAAGTATTGCAGTTTCAGCTTCAACATCAGTCCTTCCAAGGAACACCCAGGACTGATCTCCTTTAGGATGGACTGGTTGGATTTCCTTGCAGTCCAAGGGACTCTCAAGAGTCTTCTCCAACACCACAGTTCAAAAGCATCAATTCTTCGGTGCTCAGCTTTCTTCACAGTCCAACTCTCACATCCATACATGACCACCGGAAAAACCACAGCCTTGACTAGATGGACTCTTATTGGCAAAGTAATGTCTCTGCTTTTTAATATGCTACCTAGGTTAATCACAGAAAACTAGCCAATCTGATCACAGGACCACAGTCGTGTCTAACTCAATGAAACTAAGCCATGCTGTGTGGGGCCACCCAAGACGGTCGGGTCATGGTGGAGAGGTCTGACAGAATGTGGTCCACTGGAGAAGAGAATGGCAAACCACTTCAGTATTCTTGCCTTGAGAACCCCATGAACAGTATGAGAAGGCAAAATGATAGGATACTAAAAGAGGAACTCCCCAGGTCGGTAAATGCCCAATATGCTACTGGAGATCAGTGGAGAAATAACTCCAGAAAGAATGAAGGAATGGAGTCAAAGCAAAAACAATACCCAGTTGAGGATGGGACTGGTGATAGAAGCAAGGTTCGATGCTGTAAAGAGCACTATTGCATAGGAACCTGGAATGTTAGGTCCATGAATCAAGGCAAATTGGAAGTGGTCAAACAGGAGATGGCAAGAGTGAATGTTGACATTCTAGGAATGAGCAAACTAAAATGGACTGGAATGGGTGAATTTAACTCAGATGACCATTATATCTACTACTGTGGGCAGGAATCCCTTAGAAGAAATGGAGTAGCCATCATAGTCAACAAAAGAGTCTGAAATGCAGTACTTGGATGCAATCTCAAAAATGACAGAATGATCCCTGTTCGTTTCCAAGGCAAACCATTCAATATCATGGTAATCCAAGCCTATGCCCCAACTAGTAATGCTGAAGAAGCTGAAGTTGAACGGTTCTATGAAGACCTACAAGACCTTTTAGAACTAACACCCAAAAAAGATGTCCTTTTCATTATAGGGGACTGGAATGCAAAAGTAGGAAGTCAAGAAACACCTGAAGTAACAGGCAAATTTGGCCTTGGAGTACAGAATGAAGCAGGGCAAAGGCTAATAGAGTTTTGCCAAGAGAACACTCTGGTCATAGCAAACACCCTCTTCCAACAACACAAGAGAAGACTCTACACATGGACATCACCAGATGGTCAACACCGAAATCAAATGATTATATTCTTTGCAGCCAAAGATGGAGAAGCTCTATCCAGTCAGCAAAAACAAGACCAGGAGCTGACTGTGGCTCAGATCATGAACTCCTTATTGCCAAATTCAGACTTAAACTGAAGAAAGTAGGGAAAACCACTAGACCATTCAGGTATGACCTAAATCAAATCCCTTATGAATATACAGTGGAAGTGAGAAATAGATTTAAGCAACTAGATCTGACAGACAGAGAGCCTGATGAACTATGGACGGAGGTTCGTGACACTGTACAAGAGACGGATCAAGACCATCCCCATGGAAAAGAAATGCAAAATGGTTGTCTGAGGAGGCCTTACAAATAGCTGTGAAAAGAAGAGAAGTGAAAAGCAAAGGAGAAAAGGAAAGATATTCCCATTTGAATGCAGAGTTCCAAAGAATAGCCAGCAAAGATAAGAAAGCCTTCCTCAGCGATCAATGCAAAGAAATAGAGGAAAACAACAGAATGGGAAAGACTAGAGATCTCTTCAAGAAAATTAGAGATATCAAGGGAACATTTCAGGCAAAGAAGGGTTCAATAAAGGACAGAAATGGTATGGACCTAACAGAAGCAGAAGATATTAAGAAGAGGTGGCAAGAATACACAGAAGAACTGTACAAAAAAGATCTTCATGACCCAGATAATCACAATGGTGTGATCACTCACCTAGAGCCAGACATCCTGGAATGTGAAGTCAAGTGGGCCTTAGACAGCATCACTACAAACAAAGCTAGTGGATGTGATGGAATTCCAGTTGAGCTATTTCAAATCCTGAAAGATAATGCTGTGAAAGTGCTGCACTCAATATGCCAGCAAATTTGGAAAACTCAGCAGTGGCCACAGGACTGGAAAAGGTCAGTTTTCATTCCAGTCGCAAAGAAAGGCAATGCCAAGGAATGCTCAAACTACCGCACAATTGCACTCATCTCACACGCTAGTAAAGTAATGCTCAAAATTCTCCAACCCAGGCTTCAGCAATACGTGAACTGAGAACTTCCAGATGTTCAAGCTGGTTTTAGAAAAGGCAGAGAAACCAGAGATCAAATTGCCAACATCTGCTGGATCATCGAAAAAGTAACAGAGTTCCAGAAAAACATCTATTTCTGCTTTATTGACTATGCCAAAGCCTTTGACTGTATGGATCACAATAAACTGTGGAAAATTCTGAAAGAGATGGGAATATCAGACCACCTGACCTGCCTCTTGAGAAATCTGTATGCAGGTCAAGAAGCAACAGTTAGAACTGGACATGGAACAACAGACTGGTTCCAAATAGGAAAAAGAATACGTCAAGGCTGTATATTGTCACCCTGCTTATTTAACTTATATGCAGAGTACATCATGAGAAACGCTGGGCTGGAAGGAGCACAGCTGGAATCAAGATTGCTGGGAGAAATATCAATAACCTCAGATATGCAGATGACACCACCCTTATGGCAGAAAGTCAAGAGGAACTGAAAAGCCTCTTGATGAAAGTGAAAGAGGAGAGTCAAAAAGTTGACTTAAAGTTTAACATTCAGAAAACTAAGATCATGGCATCTGGTCCCATCACCTCATGGGAAATAGATGGGGAGACAGTGGAAACAGTGGCTGACTATTTTTTCGGGCTCCAAAATCACTGCGGATGGTGACTGCAGTCATGAAATTAAAAGACGCTTACTCCTTGGAAGGAAAGTTATGACCAACTTAGATAGCATATTAAAAAGCAGAGACATTACTTTGCCAACAAAGGTCCATCTAGTCAAGGCTGTGGTTTTTACAGTGGTCATGTATGGGTGTGAGAGCTGGACTGTGAAGAAAGCTGAGCACCGAAAAATTGATGCTTTTGAACTGTGGTGTTGGAGAAGACTCTTGAGAGTCCCTTGGAATGCAAGGAGATCCAACCAGTCCATCCTAAAGGAGATCAGTCCTGGGTGTTCATTGGAAGGACTGATGCTGAAACTCTAATACTCTGGCCACCTCATGCAAAGAGTTGACTCATTGGAAAAGACCCTGATGCTGGGAGGGATTCGGGGCAGGAGGAGAAGGGGACAACAGAGGATGAGATGGTTGGATGGCATTACCGACTTGATGGGCATGAGTTTGAGTAAACTCCGGGAGTTGGTGATGGACAGGGAGGCCTTGCGTGCTGCAATTCATGGGGTTGGAAAGCGTCAGACACGACTGAGCGACTGAACTGAACTGAACTGAACTGAGGTTGGTCATAACTTTCCTTCCAATAGGGTTGCACAAAGTAGGACACAACTGAAATAATGACTTAGCACATGGCACTGGTGATCCTAGGCAGAGTATATCAGGCAAGAAAAAGAAATAAAAGGTGCCCAAATTAGAAAAGAAGTAAAACTATTTTTCCTTTTCAATCCTATGATCTTACATACAGAAAATCCTAAAGACTCCACCAAAACACCAGCAGAACTAATCAATCAATTCAATAAAGTTGCAGTGCCCAAATCAACATAAAGAAGTAAGTGTAGGTAGGGGAGGAGCCAAGATGGTGGAGGAGTAGGACGGGGAGACCACTTTCTCTCCTACAAATTCATCAAAAGAATATCTGAACGCAGAGCAAACTTCACAAAACAACTTCTGATCGCTAGCTGAGGTCATCAGACGCCCAGAAAAGCAGCCCATTGTCTTCGAAAGGAGGTAGGACAAAATATAAAAGATAAAAAGTGAGACAAAAGAGCTAAGGATGGAGATCCGTCCCGGGAAGGGAGTCTTTAGAGGACATTTCCAGACACCGGGAAACCCTCACACTGGCGGGCCTGGGGGAAGTGTTTGAATCTAAGAGGGCAACCTGACTGGGAGGGAAGCAATAAATAAAACCCACAGATTACGTGCCTAAAAGCAACTCTGAGCAGAAAAGTGCCCCAGACACCCACATCCGCCACCAGTAAGTGGGGGCAGCACGGAGAGGAGCGGGCGGCATTGCTTGGGGTAGGGTCCGGGCCTGAGTGCCCTGAGGACAATCGGAGGGAGCTTTTGTGAGTTGCCAACTTGAACTGTGGGAGAGCAGGGAAGAGAGAGAAAATTAACCAGCCCGAACACGCTGCCGGCCGTTCGCAGAACAAAGGGACCGAGAAAGTCCAGAGAAGAGCTTGCAGACTGCGGACCGGCCCAGACCCGCCGGAGGCGGGAGCAGGTCGCGGCGAGACACAGGGCGCAGGCACCCGACCTGCGGGCGGGGACTGGGGCTGGGGACACAGAGGGCAGAAGGCGCACGCACCCGACTGGCGCCGGCGGAAACCGAGATTGGGACCGTGGAAGGGAGTGGGCGCGCCGCACCCGGAGAGAGTGCGCCTGTCAAGCTCCTGGCTGCCTGGACCGCTCTGACGGGGAAGGCACAAGAGCGGACACAGCCTTTTGTTCCGCGCTTTTGTGGAACACCCGAGGGCTGGAGCTGCGCGCTCCATATAGAGCAGCCGGGATCCTGAGCAGGGCAGACGGAGAAAGCAGCGCCAGCCCCTCCCCGCAGCGCCAGCCCCTCCCCGCAGAGCGACGGAACTAGCTACCTGAATAAGAGTCCACCTCCGCCCGCCTGTGTCAGGGCGGAAATGATGCTCTGAAGAAACCGGCAAACAGAAGCCAAATAAACAAAGGGAACCGCTTCAGAAGAGAGCAGTGAAACAGATTAAAATCCCTGTAGAAAACACTGATTACACCGGAAGAGGCCTGTAGATATCGAGAAGTGTAAGCTGGAACGAGGAGATATCTGAAACTGAGCCGAACCGACACTGACCACAACAGCTCCAGAGAAATTCCTAGATATATTTTTACTTTTTTTTTTTTTAAATAAGAAAAAAAAATTTTTTTTTTAATTTTTTCTTTTTTATTTTTTCTCTTTTATTTTCCTTTAAAATTCCCTATTACTCCCCCATTACTCCTTAACTTTCATTTTCATAGATTTTTACGATTTTTTTAATTAGGGAAAATTCTTTTTTTTCTTTTTTTCTCCTTTTTCTCTTCTATTTTCTATTTTTCTTTTTCTCTTATTTCTTTTAAAGTCCTCTAGTACTCCTCTACTACTCCTTAATTTTCATTTTCAATACACTATAACCTTACCAAAAAAAAAAAAAAAGAGAAGCCCTATTTTTTAAACTGAACTTCATATATTTTTTAAAAATTTTTTGTGTGTGTGTTTTGGTTTTTGTTTTTAATATAGTATTTTTAAGAGTCTAATCTCTACTCTAGATTTTTAATTTTTGTTTTTCAATATATGATATAAATTGTGAACATTTAAGAATCCAATATTCAGTTCCCATTTTTATTCAGGAGTGTGTTGATTACTCTCTCCCAATCTTGACTCTCTGTTTTCTACCTCAGAACACCTCTATTCCCTCCTTTCCCCTTTTCTTCCCAATCCAATTCTGTGAATCTTGGTGGGTGTCTGGGCTACGGAGAACACTCTGGGAACAGACAACTACGTAGATCTGTCTCTCTCCTCTTGAGTCCCCCTTTTTCTCCTCCTGCTCAAAACTATCTCCCTCCTCCCTCTCCTCTTCTTCATGTAACTCTGTGAACCTCTCTGGGTGTCCCTATCGGGGGAGAATCTTTTCGCCATTAACCTAGAAGTTTTATTATCAGTGCTATATAGTTGGAGAAGTCCTGAGACTACAGGAAGAATAAAACTAAAATCCAGAGGCAGGAGACTTAAGCCCAAAACCTGAGGACACCAGAAAACTCCTGACTACATGGAACTTTAAGTAATAAGTGACCGTCCAAAAACCTCCATACCTACACTGAAACCAACCACCACCCAAGAGCCAATAAGTTTTAGAGCAAGACATACCACGCAAATTCTCCAGCAACGCAGGAACATATCCCTAAACGTCAACATACAGGCTGCCCAAGGTGACACCTAACACATAGAACCATCTCAAAACTCATTACTGAGCACTCCATTGCTCTCCAGAGAGAAGAAATCAAGTTCCACGCACCAGAACACCGACGCAAACTTTCCTGACCAGGAAACCTTGACAAGCCAATCGTCTAACCCCACCCACTGGGTAAAACCTCCACAATAAAAAGGAACCACAGACCTCCAGAATACAGAAAGCCCAGTCCAGACACAGCAATCTAAACAAGATGAAAAGGCAGAGAAATACCTAACAGGTAAAGGAACATGAAAAATGCCCACCAAGTCAAACGAAAGAGGAGGAGATAGGGAATCTACCTGAAAAAGAATTTAGAATAATGATAATAAAAATGATCCAAAATCTTGAAAACAAAATGGAGTTACAGATAAATAGCCTGGAGACAAAGATTGAAAAGATGCAAGAAATGTTTAATAAAGACCTAGAAGAAATAAAAAAGAGTCAATTAAAAATGAATAATGCAATGAATGAGATCAAAAACACTTTGGAGGGAACCAAGAGTAGAATAACGGAGACAGAAGATAGGATGAGTGAGGTAGAAGATAAAATGGTGGAAATAAATGAAGCAGAGAGGAAAAAAGAAAAAAGGATCAAAAGAAATGAGGACAACCTCAGGGACCTCTGGGACAATATGAAATGCCCCAACATTCAAATCATAGGAATCCCAGAAGAAGAAGACAAAAAGAAAGGCCATGAGAAAATACTCGAGGAGATAATAGCTGAAAACTTCCCTAAAATGGGGAAGGAAATAGCCACCCAAGTCCAAGAAACCCAGAGAGTCCCAAACAGGATAAACCCAAGGCGAAACACCCCAAGACACATATTAATCAAATTAACAAAGATCAAACACAAAGAACAAATATTAAAAGCAGCAAGGGAGAAACAACAAATAACACACAAAGGGATTCCCATAAGGATAACAGCTGATCTATCAACAGAAACCCTCCAGGCCAGAAGGGAATGGCAGGACATACTGAAAGTAATGAAAGAGAATAACCTACAACCTAGATTACTGTACCCAGCAAGGATCTCATTCAGATATGAAGGAGAATTCAAAAGCTTTACAGACAAGCAAAAGCTGAGAGAATTCAGCACCACCAAGCCAGCTCTTCAACAAATGCTAAAGGATCTTCTCTAGATAGGAAATGCAGAAAGGTTGTATAAATGTGAACCCAAAACAACAAAGTAAATGGCAACGGGACCACACCTATCAATAATTACCTTAAATGTAAATGGGTTGAATGCCCCAACAAAAAGACAAAGATTGGCTGAATGGATACAAAAACAAGACCCCTATATATGCTGTCTACAAGAGACCCACCTCAAAGCAAGAGACACATACAGACTAAAAGTGAAGGGCTGGAAAAAAATATTTCATGCAAACAGAGACCAAAAGAAAGCAGGAGTCGCAATACTCCTATCAGATAAAATAGACTTTCAAATAAAGGATGTGAAAAGAGACAAAGAAGGACACTACATAATGATCAAAGGATTAATGCAAGGAGAAGATATAACAATTATAAATATATATGCACCCAACATAGGAGCACCGCAATATGTATGGCAAACGCTAACGAGTATGAAAGAGGAAATTAATAGTAACACAATAATAGTGGGAGACTTTAATACCCCACTCACAACTATGGATAGATCAACTAAACAGAAAATTAACAAGGAAACACAAACCTTGAATGACACAATGGACCAGCTAGACCTAATTGATATCTATAGGACATTTCATCCCAAAACAATCAACTTCACCTTTTTCTCAAGTGCACACGGAACCTTCTCCAGAATAGATCACATCCTGGGCCATAAATCTGGTCTTGGAAAATTCAAAAAAATTGAAATCATTCCAGTCATCTTTTCCGACCACAGTGCAGTAAGATTAGATCTCAACTACAGGGAAAAAATTGTTAAAAATTCAAACATATGGAGGCTAAATAACACGCTTCTGAATAACCAACAAATCATAGAAGAAATCAAAAAAGAAATCAAAATATGCATAGAAATGAATGAAAATGAAAACACAACAACCCAAAACCTATGGGATACTGTAAAAGCAGTGCTAAGGGGAAGGTTCATAGCATTACAGGCTTACATCAGAAACAAGAAAAAAGCCAAATAAATAACCTAACTCTACACCTAAAGCAATTAGAGAAGGAAGAAATGAAGAACCCCAGGGTTAGCAGAAGGAAAGAAATCTCAAAAATTAGGGCAGAAATAAATGCAAAAGAAACTAAAGAGACCATAGCAAAAATCAACAAAGCTAAAAGCTGGTTTTTTGAAAAAATAAACAAAATTCACAAACCATTAGCAAGACTCATTAAGAAGCAAAGAGAGAAGAACCAAATTAACAAAATTAGAAATGAAAATGGAGAGATCACAACAGACAACACTGAAATACAAAGGATCATAAGAGACTACTACCAGCAGCTCTATGCCAATAAAATGGACAACTTGGATGAAATGGACAAATTCTTAGAAAAGTATAACCTTCCAAAACTGAACCAGGAAGAAATAGAAGATCTTAACAGACCCATCACAAGCAAGGAAATCGAAACTGTAATCAAAAATCTTCCAGCAAACAAAAGCCCAGGACCAGATGGCTTCACAGGTGAATTCTACCAAAAATTTAGAGAAGAGCTAACACCTATCTTACTCAAACTCTTCCAGAAAATTGCAGATGAAGGTAAGCTTCCAAACTCATTCTGAGGCCACCATCACCCTAATTCCAAAACCAGACAAAGATGCCACAAAAAAAGAAAACTACAGGCCAATATCACTGAAGAACATAGATGCAAAAATCCTTAACAAAATTCTAGCAAACAGAATCCAACAACATATTAAAAAAATCATACACCACGACCAAGTGGGCTTTATCCCAGGAATGCAAGGATTCTTTAATATCCACAAATCAATCAATGTAATACACCACATTAACAAATTGAAAGATAAAAACCATATGATTATCTCAATAGATGCAGAGAAAGCCTTTGACAAAATTCAACACCCATTCATGATTAAAACTCTCCAGAAAGCAGGAATAGAAGGAACATACCTCAACATAATAAAAGCTATATATGACAAACCCAAAGCAAGTATCACCCTCAATGGTGAAAAATTGAAAGCATTTCCCCTGAAATCAGGAACAAGACAAGGATGCCCACTCTCACCACTACTATTCAACATAGTGTTGGAAGTTTTGGCCACAGCAATCAGAGCAGAAAAAGAAGTAAAAGGAATCCAGATAGGAAAAGAAGAAGTGAAACTCTCGCTGTTTGCAGATGACATGATCCTCTACATAGAAAACCCTAAAGACTCTACCAGAAAATTACTAGAGCTAATCAATGAATATAGTAAAGTTGCAGGATGTAAAATTAACACACAAAAATCCCTTACATTCCTATATACTAACAATGAAAAAACAGAAAGAGAAATTAAGGAAACAATACCATTCACCATTGCAACAAAAAGAATAAAATACTTAGGAATAAATCTACCTAAAGAAACAAAAGACCTATACATAGAAAACTATAAAACACTGATGAAAGAAATCAAAGGGGACACAAACAGATGGAGAAACATACCATGCTCATGGATTGGAAGAATCAATATTGTCAAAATGGCTATTCTACCCAAAGCAATCTATAGATTCAATGCAATCCCTATCAAGCTACCAACGGTATTTTTCACAGAACTAGACCAAAGAATTTCACAATTTGTATGGAAATACAAAAAACCTCGAATAGCCAAAGTAATCTTGAGAAAGAAGAATGGAACTGGAGGAATCAACCTGCCTGACTTCAGACTCTACTACAAAGCCACAGTCATCAAGACAGTATGGTACTGGCACAAACACGGAAATATAGATCAATGGAACAGAATAGAAAGCCCAGAGATAAATCCACGAACTTATGGACACCTTATCTTTGACAAAGGAGGCAAGGATATACAATGGAAAAAAGACAACCTCTTTAACAAGTGGTGCTGGGAAAGCTGGTCAACCACTTGTAAAAGAATGAAACTAGAACACTTTCTAACACCATACACAAAAATAAACTCAAAATGGATTAAAGATCTAAATGTAAGACCAGAAACTATAAAACTCCTAGAGGAGAACATAGGCAAAACACTCTCCGACATAAACCACAGCAAGATCCTCTATGACCCACCTCCCAGAATATTGGAAATAAAAGCAAAACTAAACAAATGGGACCTAATGAAACTTAAAAGCTTTTGCACTACAAAGGAAACTATAAGTAAGGTGAAAAGACAGCCCTCAGATTGGGAGAAAATAATAGCAAATGAAGAAACAAACAAAGGATTAATCTCAAAAATATACAAGCAACTCTTGAAGCTCAATTCCAGAAAAATAAATGACCCAATCAAAAAATGGGCCAAAGAACTAAACAGACATTTCTCCAAAGAAGACATACAGATGGCTAACAAACACATGAAAAGATGCTCAACATCACACATTATTAGAGAAATGCAAATCAAAATCACAATGAGGTACCATTACACGCCAGTCAGGATGGCTGCTATCCAAAAGTCTACAAGCAATAAATGCTGGAGAGGGTGTGGAGAAAAGGGAACCCTCTTACACTGTTGGTGGGAATGCAAACTAGTACAGCCGCTATGGAGAACAGTGTGGAGATTTCTTAAAAAACTGGAAATAGAACTGCCATATGACCCAGCAATCCCACTTCTGGGCATACACACTGAGGAAACCAGATCTGAAAGAGACACGTGCACCCCAGTGTTCATCGCAGCACTGTTTATAATAGCCAGGACATGGAAGCAACCTAGATGCCCATCAGCAGATGAATGGATAAGGAAGCTGTGGTACATATACACCATGGAATATTACTCAGCCATTAAAAAGAATTCATTTGAATCAGTTCTAGTGAGATGGATGAAACTGGAGCCCATTATACAGAGTGAAGTAAGCCAGAAAGATAAAGAACATTACAGCATACTAACACATATAAATGGAATTTAGAAAGATGGTAACGACAACCCTTTATGCAAAACAGAAAAAGAGACACAGAAGTACAGAACAGACTTTTGAACTCTGTGGGAGAAGGTGAGGGTGGGATGTTTCAAAAGAACAGCATGTATATTATCTATGGTGAAACAGGTCACCAGCCCAGGTAGGATGCATGGACAAGTGCTCGGGCCTGGTGCACTGGGAAGACCCAGAGGAATCGGTTGGAGAGGGAGGTGGGAGGGGGGATCGGGATGGGGAATACGTGTAAATCTAGTGCTGATTCATGTCAATGTATGACAAAACCCACTGAAAAAATAAATAAATAAATAAATTTTTTAAAAAAAAGAAAAGATGTAGAAACTAAAAAAAAAAAAAAAAAGAAGTAAGTGTATTTCTATACACTAACAATGAAACATTTAAAAAGAAATAAAGTGCTGGGCATACACAACAAGGAAACCAGAATTGAAAGAGACACATGTACCTCAATGTTCACTGCAGCACTGTTTACAATAGCTAGGACATGTAAGTAACCTAGATTTCCTTCAGCAGATAAACAGATAAGGAAGTTGTTGTACATATACACAATGGAATAGTACTCAGCTATAAAACTGAATGCATTTGAGTGAGTTCTAATGAGGTGGATGAAACTGGAGCCTATTATACAGAGTGAAGTAAGTCAGAAAGAGAAACACCAATGCAGCATATTAACTTAGAAAGACAGTAACAACAACCGTATATGCAAGACAAAATTACATCTGTGTGTCTTATGCAAGACAAAAGAGACACAGATGTGAAGAACAGACTTTTGCACTCTGTGGGAGAAGCCGAGGGTGGGTTGATGTGAGAGAATAGCACTGAACATATATATTACCATATGTAAAATAGATGACCAGTGCAGGTTTGAAGCATGAAGCAGGGTGCTCAAAGCCAGTGCTCTGGGACAACCTAGAGGGATAGGGTGGGGAGGGAGGTGGGAAGGGGGTTCAGGATGGGGGAACACATGTGAACCTCTGTGGCTGATTCATGTCAATGTATGGCAAAAACCACCACAATATTGTAAAGCAATTAGCCTCCAATTAAATAAATAATTTTTTAAGAAAGAAGTAAAATAATCCCATTCATAACAGCAGCAAAAACAATTAAAAAAAATTAGAAATAAGAAGGTAAAAGACTGTACACTGAAAACTACAAGACTTTGATGAAATAAACTGAAAAAGATACCAACAAATGAAAGATACTCCATGTTCATGAAATGGAATAAATAATATTACTAAAATATCCATAGTACATAAAGTCATCTATATATTCAATACAATCTCTATAAAAATTCTAATGGCAATCTTCACAGAAATAACACAAACAAAGTATTTGTGGAACCATGAAAGATCCCTAATAGCCAATGTAATCCTGAGAAAGAAGAAAAAGACTGGAGGCATCACACTTCGCAATTTCAAACTACATGTCAAATCTACAGTAACCAAAATAATATGGTACTGGCATAAAAACAGACACATAAATCAATGGAATATGATCAAGAGCTCAGAAATAAGCCCTCACATACATAATCAATTAACATTTTAATTGGCAGCCATGAATACTCAGTGAGAAAAGGAAGTGATCATTGGTAAATGTTTTGGGGAAAACTAGATAACCACAGTAGAAGAATGAATTCAGACCCCTATTTACACCACTCACAAGAATTAAAGTTGATTAAAAACTTAAAACATAAAAATTGAAAGTGTAAAACTACTAGAAGAAAACTTAGGAAAACTTAACAACACTCTTGACAACATTTTTTTTGGAGGGGAGTATTACACTGAAAGCACAAAAACAGGCAAAAATAAAAAACTGGGACTAAGTCAAACTAACAAGCACTAAAATAAAGAGCACTAAAATAAACTAACAAGCACGAAAATAAAGAGCACAGCAAAAGAAACAATCAACAGTGAAAATGCAACCTACAAAACAGCAAAAAAAATTGCAGATCATAAATCTTATGAGAGGTTAATACCTAAAATACATAACACAACAAAAAAATCTGATTTTTAAAATGGGCAGAAAATCTGAATAGACATTTTTCCAAAGAGCATATACAAATGGCCTATAGGTACATGAAAAGACGCTCACTAACTATCAGGGAAATGCAAATCAAAATCAAATGAATGATCACTCCAAACCTGTTAGCTATCATCAAAAGACAAGTGATAACAAGTGCTGATGAGGAAGTGGAAAAAAAGAGAACCCTTGTACATTCTCAGATGGGAACATAAATTGGTACAGCCACTATGGAAAACAGTATGGAGGTTCCTCACACAATTAAAATAGAACTATGGCATGATTCAGTAGCTCTGCTTCCATGTATACATCCAAAGGCAACGAAAGCTGGATCTTGAAGAGTTAATTATCTACACACTCACATTCACTGCAACATTACTCACAATAGGCAAGATACGGTGACAACCTAATTGTCCATCAATGGACGAAGAGATAAATAAAATTATATACGTATAATGGAATGTTATTCAGCCTTAAAATAGAAGGAAATACTTCCGTTTGTGACAACATGAATGAACCTGGAGGGCATTATGATACTTAAAATTAGTCAGACACAGAAAGATATACTCTGTGATCTGACTTATATGTGGAATCTGAAAAAGTCAAACTCATAAAAGCAGAAAATAAAATGGTGGTTGCCAGGCTTTAGGGGATGGGAGAACTGAGGAGATGTTGTTCAAGAGATACAATATTTTGGTTATGTAAGATGAGTAAGTTCTGGAGATATATAGTTTGGTGACTATAGTGACTAATATTATATACTGGAAATTTAAAGAGTAGATCTTAAGTAGCCAAAACACACACACAAAAAGTAACTATGAGAAGTAACAGCTATGTTAATTAGCTTGAATGCAAACATTTAACCATCTATATGAATCAAAACATCATGTTGTCATCTTAAATTTATATAATGTTTACATTTTGTTAATTATATCACAATAAAACTGTAAACAACATTATGCTTTTCAAAGAAAAGCGTATTTAGGTATAAAAGTATAGAGAGAGAAAGTAAAATTAATATTTGGAAAGAGCGTCAAAAAATGACAATTATAAATATATAAGGTTTTAATATTTAAGTAGAATGTAGAAGTGCTGTCAGATTATTCTATACTCATTTTTACACACCTATCTCATGATAATAAACTACACAAAGCTGGTGAGGATGCTATGAAATAGGTACTCATATATAGTGCTGCTGGCTATATATTGTATAGCTCCTTTGAAGTTCAAATACTTGATTCAAGATTTTCAAGTAGATTTTTTTCAAATATATTTATCACAGCAATATTTCTAACAGTGAAAAATGGATCTTCCTGTTGGGAAGATCCTCTGGAGGAGGAAATGGCAACCCACTCCAGTATTCTTCCCTAAGAAATCCCAAGGACAGAGGACCATGGCGGGCAACAGTCCATGAGGTTGCAAAAGAGCTGGACGTGAGTTAGTGACTAAACAACAACAACTTAAAACTTCGCAAAAATCAAAGCTAAAAGGCAGCAAAGTAAAAATTCAAACATATGTTTGTAAATCCCTATGAGTGGCTTCCACTTCTTGACTAGACCTTTCTGAAAATTCAGTTAGAACATCAGAAGTCAGAAATTATGCCACTGGTTCAAAGTAAAAGTAGTATGCAAAGAACCAAACAATCCAGACATCAATGACTCAACTAAAAGTAAAAGCATCCTGCTTCATCAAATTTGGGTTTGAATATAAAATATTAAGTAAACAATCTAGTTAGAGTGGAGAATATAGAAATCAAATCTATATTGTAGAAAGGATAGTAATATTTATATGAAATGTGCATAAAAAGAAACTATCAGAACTATCCATATGTGGATAATCAAATGATGCTTTATAATATTTTACACATTAAGTATCTAAATTATATAAGGTAATCTTTGTTTAACATGTCTTTTAAGTGGTAGTAAAACCAAAATAAATACACACAATGGGCACATACAAACTACAAATAAGGAAAAGAACCAATAATACCTAAAATTCTGCAAAAGGCAAGTGAGCACCCACTACTAAAGTATACTTGGTAAAATAGTCTGACTAGGATTTCTAATCCAAAATCAAATACAAGGTAGATATTTAATAAACATTCTTGAACAACAGACTGGAAACCTCAGCGTTAACAGAAGTCTTAGTTAAGGGAAGCCAAGATTAATTCGAATGTATGTTCTCGCTACTTCATAATGCCTACCACCATGCACCCTATTAGGTTTGCTACACGACTCTCTTGGGAGCTTCTCTGGTGGCTCAGCAGTATAGAATCCGCCTGCAATGCAGAAGGCGCGCGTCAGTCCCTGGGTGGGGAAGATCCTCTGGAGGAGGGCATGGCAACCCACTCCAATATTCTTGCCTGGAGAATCCCATGGAGAGAAGAGCCTGTCCGGCCTCTGACTCTGGAGTCGCCAAGAGTCAGACATGGCTGAAATGACTGGGCATGAACACATGCATCAGTGAATCAAAGACAAAGACCTTTCTCAAAGAGACTGTAGTTACTCAGTGGGCATATATACGTGACAGAATATAGAAAATCTACAGAAAAAATTATATACAGGGTTCAACAAGATGAGACAGATTACCCTCAGGAAACACAAAGTTTCACTTATTCTGAAAATTAAATACTTCAAAAAGCAAAGCGATGAGAGAAATCCTCTCCTAGCAAGGTGAAATCTCCATGGCACAGGAAAGCTCTTTCTACACGTTTTGTAGCTTCCTCTACCTCACTGGCTGAAGCCACTTAACTGTTCTGAAGAACCTTTAGATTGAAAGAGAATTATGGATACCTTCCTCTACCATTTCAAATATTCACCAAAGAGATCCTCTTAGAGCCTATCATGTTCTGAATAAAGATATGCTTCTTTAGCGAGGGCAGTTATAAGTATAGTTATAAAAATGTACTATTTTTGGTTTAATAGGTTAATCTTGCAATACCAATTATGATGGTGGGCATTCTGCTGAAACGGTAGCTACTTCATTATTTCCTAATGAAGCCAATTTATAATATCAATGGCAACTGTGTACATGGTCATAGAAGTAAGGCTGTACTTCTTCCTCAATACAATTCACAATTCCAAAGCTACTTCCTACTTCACAACTATCCATACGCACAACTGGAAGATTATCTCATTTTATCTTTTTATAATACTTTTTACTTCCATTAATTTGCTCACTCTTGAAAAGAACCATATCTTCAAACATAAAGTGAAATTTTGACATCTTTATCATAAGTACTGCATTTAACTGCTTTTTTAACTACTAAATTTTTAAGAATTTATTGAATACTACAAAGATACAGTATTTGTTGTAATAAATATTCATGTTTATATAAGTTAAAATTCAAATTATAAAATAGCAAGAATTTTATTAACACATATATATACTTGATAATTTTCCAAGTAATAAAGTTCATTTAAGATTCCAAGAGTCATTTTGTTGGTGACATTATCACTTTCAAGATATTTCAAAAAATCTATTTTTCAAATGAGTATCTATAGAAACTCGGTTTAATCCAAAGTGTGAGATGATAATTTGGGATCATTTATTGTCTTTCATATGCTATCATAAATCAGATTATTTCATGACCTCAATGTGAAACAGAAAGTTCACTATTTTTCCATTTCAAGCAGAAGTTATTTACTTTAAACCTTACTGATTCTTAAGCACAGATTTAGATACCAGCTTTCACATGTTAGGTGCATTTCTTCTCTGGTGAAAATAAACATATCTGAATATTAAAGGAAAATATAAATAATATTATCTTTGCTATGCAAATTAGAAATGCCTTTGGGATAAAACAAGGCCTCCAGGTATTTTAAAATAAGCAGATGCAGAAGTGTATTTCATGTTCAGTTTACTTCTTAACTACTTTAAATGCTATTGATCTCAGCATTGTTTATATATAATTATATCTAGCTCATTTTCCTTTGAAACATTTATTTTTGATGATAACATGAAAATTTACAAAAGACATTGAAAAGAATAAGAAAGCCTTTATCAATGCTACTGAGTGGCCAAATATTTATGTCGTGGTCTCATGTGAACATTTTAAAGTTACCGTAATTGTTTATATTTTCTAATGCTTGAGATTTTATTTGAACATTTACCTGTCTTTTCTTAATTTTTTAAAAAGAAGCAACATTTGTTTAAAAGGTAACTTTTATTGCTATAAGACAGTTTACAAAAATTTAATATATAGTAAAGTACTACAATCCTACTCAATGAGTTTTTGTCATCACCTCTTTTGATTCAGTTTATATTCTCCTGAGTTACTTTATAAAACTATAAATTTATTAAAAGAATGAAGATTGCTCAGTGATATTTCCAGACAACAGACTGGTTATGCCTGCCATTCATAGGAATAACAGAGCTTAGATTTACAGACGTTTTAAAAACTTTTTGATTTGTTTACTAATTATAAATTTATTATATAGCTCCCCTAAACAAACGAACAAACAAAAAATCTAAATGATAATTCCCAGTGGCAGTACTTGAAGGTCTACTCTTTTTTTTTTAATTAATTAATTTATTTTAACAGGAGGCTAATTACTTTACAACATTGTAGTGGTTTTTGCCACACATTGACATGAATCAGCCATGGGTGTACATGTGTTCCCCATCCTGAACCCTCCTCCCACCTCCCTCTCCATCCCATCCCTCAGGGTCATCCCAATGCACCAGCCCCGAGCACCCTGTCTCATGCATCCAACCTGGACTGGCGATCTGTTTCACATATGGTGATATACATGTTTCTATGCTATTCTCTCAAATCATCCCACCCTCGCCTTCTCCCTCAGAGTTCAAAAGTCTTTATATCCATGTCACTTTTGCTGTCTCGCATATAGGGTCATCGTTACCATCTTTCTAAATTCCATATATATGCGTTAATATACTGTATTGGTGTTTTTCTTTCTGACTTACTTCACTCTGTATAATAGGCTCCAGTTTCATCCACCTCAATTAGAACTGATTCAAATGCGTTCTTTTTAGTAGCTGAGTAATATTCCATTGTGTATATGGACCACAGCTTTCTTATTTGAAGGCCTACTCTTAACTGCTAGAATTCTAGGATACAACAGCCCGCACATAGAGGAAGACAAGAGAGTCTGAAGACAAAGACCCCCAAGTAATGGTGAATGACCTATTTCACTTGACTTTATGAGTAACTACATCAACTTTACAGATGCTAGATGTATTCCAGTTGGGACCCTCCCATTTTAATTCACTTAATTATGTTCAACTGAATAAACAGTCTAGAGCAGATATGACAAACAGGCTCTCTCACCTGTGCAAACGCATAGCAGAGGGCTGACCAGAATACTATTTTAATTCAGAACTCAATAGGAGAGTTGTGAACACTCAGTAAAGACTACTATGAAATGAAAGGAGAAGGAGGAGGACACAACACTCTCCCATAGGGTAAAATTATCACTTATTAAACTGTTTAAGCCCTACTTTGAATACTGGGTTCCAACAACATCAGTATTATTAACTCCCAAATCTAGTGTCAAAATATAAGATTTAAAAAACATAATCATCTTCCACTCCTAGAAAAAAGAACTACAATGTACTTTTTCCTTCTGTTTCCCTCAAAACACAACCAAAACCCGTGGTCTTTATGTATGAAATAAACAGGAAAACTCCAATGGTGTGGGGCCAAAAGGCAGACTGGCTAGGAATCTTGAAAGAAAGATTGTCAAGAAAGACACAGTGGTAAGAAAATTATGATTTTCTTTTTGTCTCATATTTCCCAGACCTGGAGCAAAAAATGTCAATGACCTTACACAGTATAAATGGTGCAATAAGTGCAGTAAGAAAAAGTCCTAGCAAAAACAGAACAGGAAGGGGATAGCCTAATAAAAAAGAAAACATTTACACAATAACCACTTTACCCCAGCCTATCATTCTCCACAAAATAAGAAAAAAAAAATCTTGTTTCAACTACCACCCACACCAGCAAAGGCCAACTGGGGAACCTAGACTCCAATCCTTGCAAAAGTGTAGTAAGACTTCCCACATCCCTTTCCCTACCAAGGCAGTGTCAGAGGTGGGTAGTAGAGAGTCAGAGTGCTGGGCCTTCACCACTGTCCAACAGAGGCTCCTGTCCCCCCATGTCTAAGTGGAAGCCACACGAGGAACTGTAAAGAGGCACTACTGCTCCTCCCAAACAGGATATGTCAGTGGAGTCATAGGAGAGAGCAGTAAAACCCAAGCCAATCCAGCAGTAATGAGAAGCCCTCCCCACTCCTCAAGTGTCGACAGGAATCAAGACAAGAACCTGAACTTCCAACCTCTCCTGGCAGTAGAAAAGAAACACCACTTCTTCCCCTGGTGGAGTGATTTCAGAGAAAGCAAACTTAACAAAAGGTTTAAATAAGACACATAGCCCATCATATCTGAACGACTAGGTGTAATTAAATCACTCATCATACCAAGAACCAAGAATATATAAAAATGAATAAAACGCAATCAATAAAAGTTAAAACCAAAATGACAGAAATGTTAGAATTATTCAACAGTCTTAAAGCAGGCATAATAAAAATGGTTTAAAAAGCAATTATAAAGATACAGGAAACAAACTAGAAGCCTCAGCAAAGTAGAAAGTCTCAGCAAAGAGAGAGAAGATACAAAGAAGAACCAAAGGAAAATATTAGAAGTGAAAAGTATAAAAACAAAAATAAACAACTCAATGGATGGGCTCAATAACTTTCTGTAGAGAACAGAGTAAGAATCAGTGAACCAGCGAGAGTACAATAGAAATAAAAACTACTAGTCCTTACTTCTGCTGAAGACATTAACTTTATTTTTCTCCATAAAAATTTCTAGAAATCCTCCAATAAACCATAACTATAAATCTTTAAAAAATTTTTAAGTTTCCCCACATTTTCAAAGATTATTCCCTAAACTTTATGACACAAAAGGGAGAACATGAGCAAAAACTAATTTCATTACAATCCCAAAGAAAGGCAATGCCAAAGAACGTTCAAACTACCACACAACTGCACTCATTTCACATGCTGGTAAGATTATGCTCAAAATCCTTGAAGCTAGGCTGCAGCAGTACATGAGCTAAGAACTTTCAAATATACAAGCTGGGTTTAGAAAAGGCAAAGGAGTGAGAGATCAAATTATCAACATTCATTAGATCACAGAAAAAGCAAGGGAATTCCAGAAAAACATCTTCTGCTTCATTGACTATGCCAAAGACTTTGACTGTGTGGATCACAACAAACTGCAGAAAGTACTTAAAGAGATGGGAATACCAGACCACCTTACCTGTATCCTAAGGAACCTATATGTAGGTCAAGAAGCAATAGTTAGAAATGGACATGAAACAAAGGACTGGTTCAAAATTGGGAAAGGAGTATTACAAAGCTGTACACTGTCACTCTGCTTATTTAAATTTATGCAGTCTAGATCATACAAAGTGCTGGGCTAGATGAAGTTCAGGCTGGAATCAAGATTGCCAGGAGAAATATCAGCAGCCTCAGATACGCAGATGATACCACTCTAATGGCAGAAAGTGAAGAACTAAAGAGCCGCTTGATGAGGGTGGAAGAAGACAGTGAAAAAGCTAGCTCGAAAGTCAGCATTCAGAAAACTAAGATCATGGCATTTGGTCCCATCACTTCAAAGGGGAAAATGTGGAAACAATGACAGATTTTCGTTTCTTGGGTTCCAAAATCACTGTGGAGAGTGACTGCAACCATGAAATTCGAAGACACTTGCTCCTTGGAAGGAAAGCTATGACAAACCTAGACAGCATATTCAAAAGCAAAGAAGACATCACTTTGCTGACAAAGGTCTATATGGTCAAAGCTATGGTTCTTCCAACAGTCATACAGGGATGTTAACCATAAAGAAGGCTGAGTGCCAAAGAATTGATGCTTTCAAATTGTGGTGCTGCAGAAGACTCTTGAGAGTCCCTTGGACAGCAAGCAGATTAAACCAGTCAATCTTCAAGGAAATCAACCCTGAATATTCACTAGAAAGACTGATGCTAAAGCTTAAGCTCCAATACTTTGGCCACCTGATGCAATGAGCCAACTCAGATGCCGGGACAGACTGAAAGCAAAAGGCAAAGAGGGCAGCAGAGGATGAGGTGGTTAGATAGTATCACTGACTCGATGGACAGGAATCGAAGCAAACTCCAGGAGATAGGGAATGACAAGGAAGCCTGGCATTCTGCAGTCCATGGGGTCATAAACAACAACAATGATGTTGGAGGCTTTAATGTAAAAACTTGTTTCATCAAATACCTTATTAAGGAGTGTGCATTTATAAATAGAATTAGCAATAAATGAACTAAAAGTTCTAGAGTTTTATGTATGACATACCATGAATTTTATTACATTCAGACTTTTCTAAATAAAATTCTTCACTCTTAAGTTTTAAAGTTTCAGTTCACTTCAGTTCAGTAGCTCAGTCATGTCCTACTCTTTGCGACCCCATGAATCGCAGCACGCAAGGCCTCCCTGTCCATCACCAACTCCCGGAGTTTACTCAAACTCATGCCCATCAAGTCGGTGATGCCATTCAGCCATCTCATACTCTGTTTCCCCCTTCTCCTCCTGCCCCCAATCCCTCCCAGCATCAGGGTCTTTTCCAATGAGTCAACTCTTCACATGAGGCGGCCAAAGTATTGGAGTTTCAGCTTCAGCATCAGTCCTTCCAATGAACACCCAGGACTGATCTCCTTTAGGATGGACTGGCTGGATTTCCTTGCAGTCCAAGGGACTCTCAAGAGTCTTCTCCAACACCACAGTTCAAAAGCATCAATTCTTCAGTGCTCAGCTTTCTTCACAGTACAACTCTCACATCCATACATGACCACTGGAAAAACCACAGCCTTGACCAGATGGACCTTTGTTGGCAAATAATGTCTCTGCTTTTTAATATGCTATCTAAGTTGGTCATAACTTTCCTTCCAAGGAGTAAGCGTCTTTTAATTTCATGGCTGCAGTCACCATCTGCAGTGATTTTGGAGCCCAAAAAAATAAAGTCAGCCACTGTTTCCACTGTCTCCCCATCTATTTCCAATGAAGTGATGGGACCAGATGCCATGATCTTAGTTTTCTGAATGTTAAGCTTTAAGCCAACTTTTTCACTCTCCTCTTTCACTTTCATCAAGAGGCTTTTTAGTTGCTCTTCACTGTCTGCCATAAGGGTGGTGTCATCTGCATACCTGAAATTATTGATATTTCTCCCAGCAATCTTGATTCCAGCTGTGCTTCTTCCAGTCCAGCATTTCTCATGATGTACTCTGCATATAAGTTAAATAAGCAGGGTGACAATATACAGCCTTGACGTATTCCTTTTCCTATTTGGAACCAGTCTGTTGTTCCATGTCCAGTTCTAACTGTTGCTTCCTGACCTGCATACAGGTTTCTCAAGAGGCAGGTCAGGTGGTCTGGTATTTACATCTCCTGAATAATTTTCCACAGTTTATTGTGATCCACACAGTCAAAGGCTTTGGCGTAGTCAATAAAGCAGAAATAGATGTTTTTCTGGAACTCTCTTGGTTTTTCGATGATCCAGCAGATATTAGCAATTTGATCTCTGGCTCCTCGGCCTTTTCTAAAACCAGCTTGAACATCTGGAAGTTCACAGTTCACGTATTGCTGAAGCCTGGCTTGGAGAATTTTGAGCATTACTTTACTAGCGTGTGAGATGAGTGCAATTGTGCAGTAGTTTGAGCATTCTTTGGCATTCCCTTTCTTTGCGACTGGAATGAAAACTGACCTTTTCCAGTCCTATGGCCACTGCTGAGTTTTCCAAATTTGCTGGCGTATTGAGTGCAGCACTTTCACAGCACCATCTTTCAGGATTTGAAATAGCTCAACTGGAATTCCATCACATCCACTAGCTTTGTTCGTAGTGATGCTTTCTAAGGCCCACTTGACTTCACATTCCAGGATGTCTGGCTCTAGGTCAGTGATCCCACCATTGTGATTATCTGGGTCATGAAGATCTTTTTTGTTAGTCAATTTTAAATAATATTCAGAAAATAAAAAGAACATTGCATGCACTACTGTATATAAAACAGATAACCAACCAGGATCTACCATAGAGCAGAGGGAACTATACTCAATATTTTGTAATAACCTATAAGGAAAAAGAATCTGAAAAAGAACATATATATAACAGAATCACTGTGCAGTATGCCTGAAACTAACATGACATTATAAGTCTTATTTTCAATAAGATAAAATAAAAAGAACAGTGATTTAAAAACCTTAGTCAGTCATATCTGTTATAATTATGAAAAACATTTAGTTTAAAGACATTAAACACTTCAAGTATTTGCAATTATTTAAGTACTTCATAACACTCCAGCTAACACTCATGATATATTTCATTCACTTGGGATTCTTAAAACACCCATGAATTTTTTGACCTACCGCCATAGTGAATGATAGCAAAGAAAACTATCCTTAGTTATCTCCAACTAGAAATCAAAAAAGAGAAGAAATCAAAAAAAGGGTAGTTTGACATGCATTTTACAAAATGTTAAAACAACAACTATTGTTTCAAAATTTTCAAAAGAAAAAGAATCAAGTTTTAAACTAAGGCAACCCCAAGATCTCAATGGCTTAGCACGTACCTAAACCCAGTTACTTCTCTCTCACATTATTCTGGCAAAGTTAGAAAAGGATTCAAGAGGAAGAATGCTCTGATCTACTGAGTTACTCAGAGACTTAGGCTTCCTGAGTATATTTTTTGGGTGTGCTGAGTCCTGAAAATCCTCTCCATTCAGCTGGCAGATGAGATAAGAGAGCTGGTAGAAGGAAGAGTGCCTTAAAGTGACTATATTGTGCCAGACCTAAAGGTGGTACAGGCATACCTCAGAGATATTATAGGTTTGAATCCAACAGTGCAATAAAGCAAATATCACAATAAAGTAAGCCACGGATTTTTTTGGTTTCCCTGTGCATATAAAAGTTATGTTTTAACTATACTGTAGTCTATTAATCGTAAATACTATGTCAAAATGTACATAATTTAACAATATTTATTGCTAAAAATGCTAACCTAACCATCATCTGAGCTTTCAATGTGTTGCTGCATTCTTCTTCCTGGTGGTGGGTCTTGCCTCAATATTGATGTCTGCTAACTAATCAGGGTGGTGGTTGCTGAAGGTTGGGTGGTTGCATCAATTCCTTAAAAAAAAGATGACAATGAAGCTTGCTCAATGGATCAACTCTTCCTTTTATGAACGATTTCTGTGTAGCATGCAATGCTGTTTGACAGCATTTTACCCACAGTAGAACTTCTTTCAAAGCTGGAGCCAATTCTCTTAAACCCTGCTGCTGCTGCTTTATCAACTAAGTTGATACAATTCTTTCCGTAAGTTTTTCAACTGAACCAGATTCATCAGAGGAATCACAATGGCAGCTATAGCCTTACAAAATGTATTTCTTAAATAGTAAGACTTGGAAATCAAAATTTCTTCTTAATCCATGATTTTCAGAATGAATGTTGTGTATCACGCATGAAAACAACATTAATCACATTGTACAACTCTATCAGAACTCTTAGGTAACTGGGTGCAATGTCATTAAGTAGAAATATTTTGAATCTTTTTTTCTAAACACTTGGTCTCAACAGTGGGCTTAAAACATTTAGTAAACCACATTGTAGGCAGATGTGCTATCATCCAGACTTTGCTGTTCCACTTATAGAGTACAACCAGTAGATTCAGCATAATTCAGTAGAATCCATAATTCTTACAGATTTTGGAATGGCAAATGAGCACTTTTTGCCTTTTATACAGTTCTCATGGCATGAGGTTCTCACACCAAATATACTGGGGTGGTTTGCCGTTCCCTCCTCCAGTAGACCATGTTTTGTCAGAACTCGCTGCTATGAGCCACCCATCTTGGGTGGCCCTGCACTGCACGTTTCATAGCTTCACTGAGTTAAGCAAGCCTCCTTGCCGTGACAAGGCAGTTATCCTTGGCTGGACGGCATCACCAATGCAGTGACATGAACTTGGGCAAACTCCAGGAGATGGTGAGGGACAGGGAGGCCTGGCGTGCTACAGTCCATGGGGTTGCAAAGTTGGACATGACTGGGTGACTGATCAAGAACAACAAAGGTGCACTGGCTTCAAATTAAAGCCACCAGCTACCTTAGCCCCTAACAAGAGTCTGCCTGTCCTTTGAAGCTTTGAAGCAGGCTGTTGATTTCCCTTCTTGAGCTATCAAAATCCTAGATGGCATCTTCTTCCAATAGAAAGCTGTTTCATCCACACTGAAAATCCCTTGTTTAGTGTAGCCGCCTTCATTAGAAACCTTAGCTAGATCTTCCATAACTTGCTGCAGCTTCTACATCAGCAGTTGCTGTTTCACCTTACCCTTGCATGTTCTGGAGGTGGCTTCTTCCTTTAAACTCGATGAAACAACCACTACTAGCTTCAAACTTTTCTCCTGCAGTTTCATAACCTCTCTCAAGCTTCACAGAATTGAAGTGAGTTAGGACCCTGATCTGAATTAGATTTTGGTCTAAGAGAATGTTGTGGCTGGTTGTGATGTTGTATACGGACCACTAACTTTCTCCATCTCAGCAATAAGGCTGCCTTGCTTTATCATTCATACATTCACTGGAGTAGCACTTTTAATTGACTTCAAGAATTCTTCTTTTGCAAGTTGGCTAACTGGCACAAAAGGCCTAGCTTTAGACCTATTTCAACTTTCAACATGTCTCCCTCACTAAGCTTATCATTTCTAGTTTTTGATTTAAAGTGAGAGAACTGGAACTCTTCCTTTCATTTAAACAGAGCCCACTGTAAGGTTTTTAATTGGCCTAATTCCAAAATTGTTGTGTCTTAGGGAATACAGAGGCCCAAGGAGAAGAAAGGTAGGGGAACTGCCAGTCAAAGGGATAGTCAGAATACATACGTGTGTGTGCGCGCAAAGTCACTTCAGTCTTGTCCGACTGTGTGACCCTATGGACTGTAGCCTGCCAGGCTCCTCCATCCATGAGATTCTCCAGGCAAAAATACTGCAGTGGGTTGCCAGGTCCTCATCCAGGGGATCTTCCCGACCCAGGGATCAAACCCGAGTCTGTTACGACTCCTGTATTGGCAGGTGGGTTCTTTACCACTAGTGCACCCGGGAAGTCCAGTAAGAATACACATATCATTTGTCAATTACATTCACCATCTTATGCACAGCTTTTGGCACCCCAAAACAACTGCGATAGTAACATTGAAGATCACTGATCACATATCACCATAACAAACATGAGCAAATGCTATCATCAAAATGCTGCCAATAGACTTGCTGGACACAGGGTTGCCACAAACCTTCAATTGGTAAAAAATGAAGTATCTGTAAGTGCAATAAAACAAGATATGCCAGCATACACCCCACACACACACACAGCCAATTCACCAGAACTCAATCAAAATATCATACCTAAAGGCAAGGGAAACGGAACTACAGTCTTCCTGGATGCCCCAGAAAAGAGTACAGATGCTGGTTAGCACCAGCGGTCTCTACCACAACAGGATCAGAACTTTATTAGAAGTCTGAAGAAATAATATAATTATATATGAAATATTTTAAATACAGTTTGATATTCCTTATATTGCAGACACAAGTATGGTTTGGCCACAATTCTATGCACCAATAGGTTATATTTGCCCTGTTCATCACTGTATTCACAGTGCCTGGTACACTGCTGAGTCTTTCCTAAACATCCCATAAATATGTGATGCTAAATCAGTCGATTAATCAATAGAAAGAAACCATGTTAAAATTATAATATTCAGTATCCATTAATTAACAACTTTCTACATAACAGTGAAGCAGAAGCATTATATTTCTATATAAAGAAAATAAGAGCTTGTTTTCAGGGTAACTAACTCTAACAAGTGACAACATATTTTAATTTTACACTTTCAAGTTAGAAGGGTTATTTGAAGCTCACCTAAGAAAAGCAAAAATGGCCTAGCCTTTTTTTCCCTTCTAATAAAAGCATAAATTAGACCTTCTAAATAGTTCTTAGTTTCAAGTCATATACCCAGAGTCAGAGGCAATTTCAGTGATTCAAAAGGATGTACCAGGAATTACCTAAAACAATCAAAACAGATCCTGGATATTTATTTATAAGACTGCCAACATACTCCATCCATTTTAGGATTACTCAAGAGTCTAAAACTATTCAAAGTCAATGTAAAAACAGGTTGCCACACTATGACCAATGAACAAACTTTCCAAAATTTCCTACTCTCATAGGTTGTGGCTGAAACTGATCTGGTCTCCTGGTAAAACTATTGCCTTAATTAGAACCAACACAAAACCTCAGAACTGATACCCCGCCTTACCACACTCTATGTCCCCATTCATAATCATTATTCAAGAAGCTTTTATACCACTCAGGTTTCAAATAAATAAATCAAAAAGGAAAAAGGTGTTTATAACAAATGGCACACAGAAGATAACAAAATAAACATCTGTGCTTAATAAATGCTGTTTAATATAGGATATTTATTCAAGTAACTTAAAAATTTTCAAAATAAGAGGCCTCAAAATCTGCTATGTTAATATATACAATTTTCAAGTTAAGAGATTGATACATTCAGAATCAGAATGGTCAGATATTTTTATCTATTTTTATCCAAATTATATATGTTACATTTACACTCAAACATAGTAATTTAAATAACAAAAAGACAGAAAAAACAAAAAACAGTACTTCTCACCACTCATTAATGTCTTCCTTAAGTGATATACACTTCTGCAATTTCTTTTCATTGCTAAAATTCCTTTAATAAAATCAGGACCTGTTTGTTTCTCCTCATGTATTTCATATTAAAATTTTTTTATTGTGGTAAGAAAATGTAATATGAAATCTATCCTCTTAAATTTTAAGTGCACAATACAGTATTGTTAAATACAGGTACAATACTGTACAGGAGATCTCTAGAACTTGTCTTGCATAACTGAAACTATGCACTGAACAAGATCTCCCCCACTTCTGCCTCTCCAACAGACCTCCCTCCCCAAAACACAGTTCTACCCTCTGTTTCTATGAGTTTGATTATCATAGATACTTCATGCAAGTGGAGTCATGGAGTATTGGTCCTTCTGTAACTGGAATCCCAGTTGAACTGTTTCAAATTTTGAAAGATGATGCAGTGAAAGTGCTGCACTCAATATGCCAGCAAATTTGGAAAACTCAGCAGTGGCCATAGGACTGGAAAAGGTCAGTTTTCATTCCAGTCCCAAAGAAAGGGAATGCCAAAGAATGCTCAAACTACCGCACAATTGCACTCATCTCACACGCTAGTAAAGTAATGCTCAAAATTCTCCAAGCCAGGCTTCAGCAATACATGAACTGAGAACTTCCAGATGTTCAAGCTAGTTTTAGAAAAGGCCGAGGAACCAGAGGTCAAATTGCCAACATCTGCTGGATCATCGAAAAGGCAAGAGAGTTCCAGAAAAACATCTATTTCTGCTTTACTGACTACGCCAAAGCCTTTGACTGTGTGGATCACAATAAACTGTGGAAAATTCTTCAGAAGATGGGAATACCTGACCAGTATGCAGGTCAGGAAGCAACAGTTAGAACTGGACATGGAACAACAAACTGGTTCCAAATAGGAAAAGGAGTCCGTCAAGGCTGTATATTGTCACCCTGCTTATTTAACTTATATGCAGAGTACATCATGAGAAATGCTGGGCTGGAAGAAGCACAAGCTGGAATCAAGATTGCTGGGAGAAATATCAATAACCTCAGATATGCAGATGACACCACCCTTATGGCAGAAAGTGAAGAGCAACTAAAAAGCCTCTTGATGAAAGTGAAAGAGGAGAGTGAGAAAGTTGGCTTAAAGCTCACCATTCAGAAAACTAAGATCATGGCATCTGGTCCCATCACTTCATGGCAAATAGATGGGGAAACAGTGGAAACAGTGGCTGACTTTATTTTTCTGGGCTCCAAAATCACTGCAGATGGTGATTGCAGCCATGAAATTAAAAGACACTTATTCCTTGGAAGGAAAGTTATGACCAAACTGATAGCATATTAAAAAGCAGAGACATTACTTTGCCAACAAAGGTCCGTCTAGTCAAGGCTATGGTTTTTCCAGTGATCATGTTTGTGGATGTGACAGTTGGGCTATGAAGAAAGCTGAGTGCCGAAGAATTGATGCTTTTGAACTGTGGTGTTGGAGAAGACTCTTGAGAGTCCCTTGGACTGCAAGGAGATCCAACCAGTCCATCCTAAAGATCATTCCTGGGTGTTCATTGGAAGGACTGATGCTGAAGCTGAAACTCCAATACTTTGGCCACCTCATGTGAAGAGTTGACTCATTGGAAAAGACCCTGATGCTGGATTGGGGGCAGGAGGAGAAGGGGACGACAGAGGATGAGATGGCTGGATGGTATCACCGACTCGATTGACATGAGTTTGAGTAAACTCCGGGAGTTGGTGATGGACAGTGAAGCCTGGAGTGCTGCGATTCATGGGGTTGCAAAGAGTTGGCCACAACTGAGCGACTGAACTGAACTGAGCTGAACTATCTTATTTTACTCAGCATAATGTTCTCCAGGTTCATCCATGTTGTTATTTCAAGATTTCCTTCTCTTTTTAAACCTTAATAATATCCCATGCATATATATATATATACACACACACATAGACAAACACACACACACACACACATATATATATAATCACATTTTTATTTTATTTATTCATCCATCAGTGAACACTTGTATTGGTTCCAGATATTGCTACTGTGAATAATGCTGCAATGAACATGAAACTACAGATATCTGTTTGAGATCATGCGTTCATTCCCTTCAGGTATATACACAGAAGTGGGATTGATAAATCACATGTTAGTTCTTTTTCTAATTTTTTCAGAAAATTTTTCAAAGAAGTCATTTCCAAGATTAACGTCATGAAGCTCTCCCTTTATGTTTTCTTCTACAAGTTTAACAGTTTCAGGTCTTAAATTTAAATCCTTAATTCATTTTGAGTTGATTTTAATTCACTCTGTGTTGAAATATAATGCCTCCACCTTTGTTCTTCTTGCTGAAGACTGCTGTGGATATTTGGGCTCGTTTTTGGTTCCACATGAATTTTAGTATTGTTCTATTGTGAAACGTACATTGGGATTTTGATAAGGACTGCATTAAACCTGTAGATTGCTGAGCATTACAGATATTTGAACAATATTTAGCTTTCTCAACTATGAATACTCTATGAATCCAGGATGTTGTTCCATTTATTTGTTTTAAATTTCTTTCATTGATATTTCAGTGTACAAGTCTTTTACCTCCTTTGTTATTATGTTTATGCCTAAGTTATTCTTCCTGACAATATTTTAAAGATATTATAAAGATATTTTAAGGACAGCTGATTTAAGACAGTCGTTTGCTAGTATATATACACATAACTGATTTTTGTATGTGGATTTTGTATACTGCAACACTACAAAATGTTTATTCTAATAGTTTTTTGTGGAATCATTAGGGTTTTCTACATGTAGATATGTCATCTCTAGAGAAAATCTTCTTTTCCAACTTGATGCCTTTCATTTCTTTTGCTCGCCTAATTCCTCTGGCTAGGAATTCCAATATTTTGTCGAACAGAAAGGCAGAGAGTAGGCATCTTTTCCTTGTTCTGCTCTTAAAGGAAAAGCTCTCAGTTCTTCATTATTAAATAGTATTTGTTAGTTGTGCAATTTTCACATTAGGTCTTTATTATGATGAGGTAAATTCCACCTATAACTAGTTTGTAGAAAGATTTTATTATGTAATTCAATGAAACATTGGATTTTGTCAAATGCTTTTTCAGCATTGAGATGATCATATAATTTTTATACTTCATTGTGTTTATGTAGTGTGTTACATTTATTGATTTGTGTAAGTCAAATCAGCCTTACACCTCAGGAATGAATCCTACTTGATTATGGTGTGTGATCCTTTAAAAGTACTGTTCAATTCAGGTTGCTATCATAGTTGCTATAATAGTATTTTGTTGAGGATTTTTACATCTATTTCTATCAGGGATATTGCTCTGCAGTTTTCTTTTCTTATATGTCTTTTCTAGCTTTGATATCAGGGTAATGTTGACCTCATAAAATGAGTTTAGACATGTTTACTCAGCTTCAATTCTTTTGGATGCATTTAAGAAGTGTTAATATGTCTTTAAATATTAGGCAAAACTCACCAATGAAGCCATCTGTTTCTATAGTTTCCTTTGTTTGATAGTTTTTGCTTACTGATTCAACCTCTTTACTCATAGGTTTCTCACTTTTTTTATTTCTTCAGAATTCAGTTTTGGTAGGTTGTCTATTTCTATGAATTTATATGCTTCTTCCAAGTTATCCTATTTGTTGGCATAAATTTGTTCACAATAGTGTCTCAGAATTTTTTGTATTTGTGGGATCAGTCGTTATGCTGCCTCTTTCATCTCTGACTTTATTTAAGCCTTTTTTTAATTAATTACTCTAGCTAAAAGTTTGTCTATTTTGTTGATCTTTGCACAAAAACAGCTCCTAGTGTCACTGATTTTTTTTTTTTTTTTTTTTTTGCAACTCTTATTAGTTTTGTTGGGCTTTCCCTATTGCTTTTCTGATCTCTACTTTCATTCCTGTTCTATTTTTATGTCTTCCCTCCTGCTTACCCCTGGGCTGTTTACTTATCCATTCCAAGTTCCATGGGGTGTAAAGTAGGTTCTTTTTTTTTATCCTCATTTTTTAATGTAGATTTTTTTTATCAATGTAAAATTCCTTCTTAATACTGCTTTTGCTGCATGTGATTTCATTTGTCTCAGATTTCTTACTTCCCTTTAATTTGTTCTTAAGTCATTGGTTCTTTAAGAATGTGTTGTCTAATTTTTACATCTTTGTGTATTTTCCAGTTTTCTGTTATTTATTTCTAGTTTCATTCCACTGTCATTGGAAAAGAAACAGATACGACTTTAATTTTCTTACATTTGTTAATACTTGTTTTGTTACCTAACATGTGATTTACCCTGAAAATGTTCCATGGGCACTTGAGAAGAATGTGTGTTCTGTTGTTATTGAGTAGATGTGCTATATAATTCTGTCAGTTCCATTTGGTCAATAGTGCCATTAAAGTCCACTATTTTCTTATTGATGGTCTATCTAGATACTCTCTCCATTATTGAAAGTGAGGTATTGAAGTCTCCTACTATTATTGTACTATTAGCTATTTCTCTCTTCAGATTTGTCAATGTTTCCTTTATACATTTAGGTGCTGTGATGTTAAGGGCATATCTCATTATATAATTATTTAACCTTTCTGATAAATTGGATCTTTTGTCATTATATAATGACCTTTTCGTCTCTTTTGACAGTTTCGGCTTAAAATCTATTTTGTCTGATATAAATTCTATTCATTCAGTCATTCTAGGTTTTTTAATTAAAGCATTTAATGCATTTATACACAAAGTAATTACTGATGGGTAAGGACTTACTACTGCCATTTTTAAAAATTGTTTTCTGTCTTATAATTCTTTTCTCCACCTTTTCTTCTCTTGATATCTTTCTTTGCAAATACTAACATTTTCTAGTGATATTCTTTGATTGCTTTTTCTTTTCCTTTTGTGTATCCTCTAGAGGTATTTTCTGTGTGGTTACCAGGAGGTCAACATGAAACAACTTAAGTTATAACACTCTGTTAAAGGGTGATAACAACTTAAACTTCAACCACATACAAAACCTTTACTTCTCCTCATACACAACATATGTTACTGAGGCCACAATTTGCTTCCTTATATTGTATATTCACAAATATATTTTTGCAGTTATAGTTAGCTATTCTCAATATTTTTATCTTTTAACTCTCTTTTAGAATTAAAAGTGACTTACACATCACCATTGTGGTATTGGAGTCTTCTCTGTCTATATATTTATCTAAGCAGTGAATTTTATACTATTATATGTTGCTGTTCAGTATCCTTTTGATTCAACATAAAAAACATCCTTTAGCCTTTTTTGTTAAGGCAGCTCTAGTGGTGATGAATTGCTTTAGCTTCCCTCTGGGAAAGTTTTTATCTATCATTTTTGAAGGACAGTTCTGCCAGGTATAAGATCCTTGGTTGGCAGGCTTTTTTCTTTCTAAATTTTGAATATATTATCCTACTACCTTTTGGCCTTTAAGGTCTCCCCTGATAAATTTGCTTACTGGCTGATGGGAACTCCCTTGTATATGACTAGACACTTTTCTCCCACTGCTTTCAAAATTCTCTCTTTGTCTTTAACCTCTGAGAATTTGATCATACAGTTGGCCTTCAGTATTCATGGGGAATTGGTTCCTCGAGCCCCAGACTATACTGAAATCCATGGATGCTCAAGTCCCTTATATAAAGTGGCATAGTACAGTAGGCCCTCCATATCCACACATTTGACATCTGCAGACTCAACCAACCATGAATGGAAATTTTGATCTGCAGGTGGTTGAATCTATGAGTGTAAAAGCTGCAAATACAAAAGGCCAACTGTATATTTATTGAAAAAATCTGGGTATAAGTGCATCTGCACATTTCAAACCCACTTGTTGAAAGATCAGCTACACTTTTTTTCTGTGTAGGATTCCTTAGGTTCATCTTTTTAGGGATCCTTTGAACTTCAACAATCTGGATGTCTAGTTCTCTACCCGGATTTGGGAAGTTTTAGCCCATTATTCCTTTTTTTAACTGATTTTATTTGGCAGTGTAAGGTCTTAGTTGCAGCATACAGGATATTCCTTGCATCATGCACTATCTTTCATCATGGTGCATGAACTCTCTAGTTGTGAAGCTCCAGGTTTAGCTGCTCCACAGCATATAGGATATTAGTTCCCCAAACAAAGATCAAGGTGTACCACCAGGGAAGTCTCAGCCCATTATTTCTTTAAATAAACTTTTTGCAGCATTCTTTCTTTTACTTCTGATACTCCCATAATGCTAATTAATCACTAATGTAGGTCCATTAGTCCCTTAAGCTCTCTTTACTCTTTTTCATTCTTTTTCCCTTTTTGCTCTTGACTGGCTAATTTCAAACTACTTGTCTTAAAATTTGTTGACTTTTCCATCTGCTTGATGGAATATCCTACTGAACCCTTTTTAACTGAACCTTTCAATATTTATTGTATTCTTCAGTTCCAAACTTTGTTCTGCTTATTTAGTCTTTTTTGTTGATATTTTCATTTTTACCTCATGTATCATTTTCTTGATTTCCTTTAGTTGTCTGTGTTCTCCGGTAACTCTCTGAGCTTCTTTAAAATGATTACTTTCAAATCATTGTCAAGCTATTCATCAATGTCCATTTCTCTAGGTAAGTTACTAGAGATTTAGTTTATTCCTCTGATTGTTTAATGTTTCCCTGATTCCTCATGCTCCTCACTGCTTTGTGTCAGTAACTGTGCATTTGAAGAAACAGCCACCTCTCTCCCAAGTATTATAAACTGGATTTCACAAGGAAAGACCTTCAGCAGTAAGCCCAGCCAGAGCTTCTGGGAGCCTCTCAAACAGAAAGAACCTATCACTCTTCCTTTGTTTTTAGCTACCCCCATTAAAGTATGCCAGTTTCCTTTGTTTTTAGCTACCCCCATCAAAGCAAGCCTGTTTCATTAGCACTACTCCTAAAATGAAACAAAAACTGGTCCCTTAGGCAGCACCCTGACAGGCCAGGAATGGTCCACTCCTCTCCTTCCCTTCTGGAGGAGCAGCCTCAGTTTCTGTGCCTTCTCCCAAGCCCAGTGAGTTTTGCCAGGCAATAGCAAGCTGCCCACGGTCTGCTTGTGTTCTTAGCTGCCCCAGGTGCCTGGACTATGCAGGATTCATCAGCACTTTGAATGAGGTTTGACACAATCTAGCCCCTCAGGCAGTGCACCAAAAGGCCAAAAATATTTGATGGATATTCCACTCTCTCTTCTCCAGTCCCATCTACCACAAGGAGGAAGTTGTAGGCTGAAGGCAGTTGTAGGCAGTCTCTCGGTGCTGAGCTGTGCCTGCTTGGAGAAGGAGTTAATGCAGGTAAAACGAAATTGCTCCTATCTGTTTCAATGCAATGTTCCTGTTTTGTGTTCATCTTGGGCACTGCAACTTAACTATAGTCTATAATCTAGACTTCTCATAGAGGTACTTTGATCTGCATATCATTAAGTCAGTGTTTCTGGGGGGACTGTGTTTCTATTCACCATCTTGCTGATGTTACACCTCCCTTAAACTCTTTGGATTTCTGACACATAATCTTTATACTCCTTACCCATCTTCTCCCAATACAGTTATCACTTAAAGCCAATGGTCAGGAAGAGATTTAAGCATATTTTATTTAGTGTGTGTTACAGGGCTTATACCCCTTACTATATAAACTCTTGCTATTTGCCATCTAAAATACAAAAACCAATAGATTTCAATAACATAATATCCTCACCATTCAAGCTTTCACTATCTATACTCAGAAAGTGAAATTTTGGATAGCAAGAAGTAATTATATGTACTTTACTAGTGATTTCCAGTCCCTCATCCTCTCATCAAACAGGAGAGGTGCTCTCCTCATCATGCAGTAATGAGGGTCATTCTCCCAGAGAAAGACATACACAGCCTCGCCAGACTGTTCTACGCAGCCCAGAGTGGAGAGGACAATGCACAGGAGAACCTGCACATTTACCTGGGGTTCCCTCTCTGAACTTCCCCCAAAGGAGACTACTCGAGCACCTCTGAGGGGGTACTCTGACTTATCCTTATTATGCCACTTTTGGTTCCATCAGTACTAATTGTTCATATTAGTAATACATTCATATTACTCCTATACAAAATAATTCTTGTTCACAATTGAGCAATACAGTGTACAATAATTACATTTCCTTTCATATGTGTTTGTTCTTTGTGGAATTAAGAAATGTCACTCTGTTACCAATGACTTTATCATTTAGCTGACTCAATTAATGTCACGGTCAAGGTATCTACGTCATCTCAATGTAGAATTTTTCACTTAATGCCAACTGTTAGAGACAAGCAAAAAATTTCCTTACTTGCTTTTTAGTGCTCCTTTAAATAACTTTGGTACATTTTTACTTTCAGGTTCTATTAGGCCTTTAAAAGCCTTATTCTCCTTTTTTTCCTTCTATTATTAACACATGCCCAAAAAGAGGAAACAACTTATACTAAATTTCAGACCCTTGAATTATGTATGGATCACAAAGTAAAATCAAAGTACAGACGATGTCTCTAGTAAGCAATATAAAAGGTAAGATGCAATAACAGAGAAATGAAAAAGAATAGAACACTGGGGACATTTTTTTAAAGGGTACTCTCCAGAACAAGAAATCTCAAGGGACTGAGGCTGTCATTCCTCTCATAATCAATATGGCATCACATCTGGAATCCTACCAGGAGGTGATGATTTAGTGTTTAATTAAAGTATTAAAACTCTTCCTTTTGAAAAAACAAAAATTGTGTCACTTTTGTTATTTGCTCAGTTTTTTTAATTTACATTTTAACTCTTTCCAGAATTCTTGAAAGGAAGTGTAAAATACCTTTCTGTATGATTTATTGAATTCTTTTTACCTACACGGTCAAAAGCATTTCAATCTATAAACTCATATTCCTTGAGTCTGAAAATTTTCTTGAATGGCTTCTTTAATATTGTCCATTTCTCTGTTCTCTACTTTTGAAATTCCTAATAATCACTGTTAAAGCACCTAGATTGAGTCTCTCTTTTTTTTTTTTTTTTTTTTTTGCTATTTACTATCTCTTTGTTCTAATTTTTGGAAGACTTACTCTATTTTTTGTTTATTTACCCCTTCCTCACTACCAGTTACTTCTTAATTTTGACAATTACATTTAACTTCCATGTGCTCTTTCTCATTCTTTGCCTCCTGGTCATGCTTCATACATGCAAAATCTCTTATTGCCTTATGATATTTACTATAAGGGGGTTTCTTTGTTTTCTTCACCATTGCCTCTATCTCCTCTAAGTTTCATTTTTGTTACTTTTGACTTCTTGTCTTTCATGTTGGAGGTTTTCCTCACATGTCTTAAGATCCTTTGCTGTCCATTTATATATAAAAATGTGGCACTAAAAATTTGTTGGTAGTTTTCCTGACCTGGGGGAGGAGCAGCTTGCCAACAGATCTTCTCAATAGGCACCTTAATGGGGCACCTGTCATTTTCTTAGGAGACCTTTATATATTAGTATCTCTCTGCTCTTTCTCTAGGTTTACTAATTTTCTACACAGAAGAATTTTTAAGGCTTCTGCCTGGATAAGACAATGTACAGGTTCCAGTAATCTCAGAACTGAACAATTCAGTAAATACTCTATGTTCAAAAGAATAGGCTTTCATTTCCTCAGTTTTCAGCATGATCCTAAGCCCCGTACCTTGATATGTTGATATACTGAAGTCCAGAGGCTCCCTGTTTCAATATCTCAAAAGAATAAAAACTTTTGCTTCCTACCTAGATAAGAGGAAGACTATGGAGTGTATATGTTCTTTATATAGACTTTAATTCAATCTTCCTATTTTTCAGTATCATCATCCCTCATTCCAACCATCAGAGGTCAGTGTCATCACCTATTCCTAAAACTTTACAGATTGGATTTCAACTTTCTCCATTTTGCTTAGTAAGTCAGCACACATAAATTCATTTTTCATCATTCAAAAATTTACTAACATCTTTGTCCATTGTTATCTTTTCTCTTCTCTTTATCCATAGGCACTTATGTATTCTTGAAAATCTTTTATAGTTATTTTAGTGAGATTTTAAGAGGAAGTAGAGATAAATGTTTATGCTCAAGCCATCATATTTACTGAAGTTCCTGTTGTTACAGTTTCAAATTTTCTTTTTACATATGCTAATGATGTGATGTTTTCTCTTTGGTAGTATATGTGACTTAATGTTCAAATTAATTATTTTTTAAAAAGTAACAAAAGATTTTCGAGGAATCTATACTTTCAGTCCAGCTGAGGTTAAAGACCTAAATAAAAATACAGAGTATCCAAATACTAATGTCAAATTCAAAACTTGGTCTTATAGTTTATTAATTAAACCTAACAAATGTCTTATGTAAAAGAATGAAAGATCATTTCAATAAATCAACAGTACTTTTAAAATTTACTGAATCAAGCAGTTAATTCACTGGATCCATGAACAAAACAAATTTGAGGACCTTTTTAGACTATTTCCTAACATTACCTCCTTAACATACAAACACACTTACTTATTCTTATGTTCAAGAAATTAGCTTCTCCCACCTTGTATTTTAAAATCATTCACTCACTTGCTTATTCATTCATTTATTCAGTGTGTTTGTGCACTAATTCAAGGACTGTGCTAAGCACTATGAAAAATACATATAATATAGTTCTATCCTCACAATGTTCAATAGGAAAATCAAAAGACTGACACATATAAATAATTAAACTGAAATATAAATGTTGAGAAAGCAGTATTCAAGAAGCTATAGACTCACAAAAGCAGAAGAGGTCTCTGTATATGATCTGCTTAATAATATTTAATCAATCACAAAAACAGAATTAACATCAATTTAAATACAATTTCTTTTGCTCTGTGCATGCTCAGTCATTTTAGTTGTGTCTGACTCTTTGTGATCCCATAGACTGTAGCCTGCCAGGCTCCTCAGTCCATGGAATTCTCTAGGCAAGAATACTGGAGTGGGTTGCCACGCCTTTCTCTAGGGCATCTTCTCAACCGAGGGATTCAACCTGGGTCTCCTGCATTGCAGGCAGATTCTTTACTGACTGAGCCACGCTCTATAATTATCATGGTAATAAAAGAAATGCATTAGTACTAATTCTCGAGATATTACCCAAACCAGAAATCTACATAAGAATCTAGTTAACATCCTCTGACCTAATTTGAAATCAATAGTAAGTGTGAAAAACCATTTAATCCATTGAAACCATAAAAAAGATAACTTTACCCCACACAAATACAAATTACTTCAGCAGACTCACTTATAATCAGCACTCCGTGCCCAGTGATCTATAGGCTTTCCTTTCCACCAGACAACCTCCCTCAATCCATCATCAGGTGCAGTTAAAAAACCAGTCAAATGCAGCAACTCAGGGAAACATCCATGTGGAGAACAAATTAGGTATGTCACCAAAAAGAGATCTGAAGCTCATAAATATATAAAATCCACCCATAAATTCCTTCTCTATCAATTAAGCAAAGAAAGTATCAATGCCTCTTTCTAATTTTCTTAGTTTCATTATTTTCAAAATTTAAATTTAACAGAACTTTTATGATGCATTTTCCTCGTGTATGTTTAATTATGGCTTCAAGAATTGTTGGTGATTCCTTGAAGACTACTATTCTGGTTCTCTTCATAATTTATCCTATTTCATTCAAAGAGCTTAGAGTATTTCTAGTGAGGTGGTGCGTATTATAGTGCAGAAACTTAAAGTAGTACTACTGAAAATGCAGAGCTCTGAATTGGTTATTACTGGTCTGCTATGAAATAAAGAAGTATCAATAACAAGATTTTCACTTAGAAGTCATAACTTTGATTTACATTCTGACACAGGTCCACAGACCATATATATTAGACCACTGTAGCTCTTCTGTCTTATATATCAAATAACAGAAAAGAAAGACAAAAGAGATTACCATGAGTAGCAAATATAAAAGCAAGAAAGAAGCTATAGCCCAACTCTGAATGAATTAGTAGCAACAAAACAGAGAAAGACAGTTCCTGGGATTCTTTGTCATTAAAGGTAGATCACGAGCTCAGTACTTGAACGCTGAGCTACATAAAATACACAAAGAAGCCTCCAACTTATAAAAAAAATAAATAAAATAAAAATAAAAAATAAAAAAAAAATACACAAAGAAGCAGACAACTAAGCAACAGAGTACATACACATAAAATGCAGAACTGTGTATTGTTGGTTAAATCCATAAAATTATTTACATAATGTTAGTAAGCAAAATAATAGCAGTTTCTGTTGTTCTAAATACTTCAAACTCAAACTAGTATCTTTTTTTTTTCAAAGTAGTACTCTTAATAGACAAATGATGTACTATTAATTTTAAAGGCTAGGATGAAGTCTGTCTGAGGCACAAACTTGGCTGGATCACAAAAATCACTATGACACATATTTAGTTACCCAAAGAAAGGTTGAACAATTCAAGTTCCTAATGTATTGCTATTCCATGAAACACCATAAATAATACTGTTTCTTCAATGTTTATCATTCCTACCTATTCAAGTTTTAATTTTTCCTTATGTATTCAAAGATCAAATACAGTGACTGTGCTCTCATGACACTAATGATAGTGTGAAGTGAGAGTTTATATATATAGCAAGTAAATTAAGATTTTCAGGGCTAATAAACACAAAATGATATATTCAGAATGTGCTTCTGGCAACAGCAGTTCATAATAAACTCATAAAATGGCAGGTACTCAAATATCTATAAATCATAGAAAATAATATTTTCTAAAAACAAATTCATAAGGAAAATAATATAACAAATGTTTCTATTTATATCATATCATTCTCTAATAGAACTTAGGAAAATCAAAATTTTATTTTTGGTAGCATAAACTTCTACTTGGAATTCCCAGGTAGCTCAGCAGTAAAGAATTTGTCTGCCAAGGAGGAGACATGGGTTGATCTCTGGGTCAGGAAGATCCCCTGGAGAAGAAAATGGCAATGCACTCCAGGGGATATTCTTGCCTGGAATATCCCATGACAGAGGAGCTTGGCAGGTTACAGTCCATGGGGTCACAAAGAATAGGACATAACTTAGTGACTAAACATCAGCAGCTAAAATTCTAATTAAATAGAATCAGTGATAATTCTTTTTACATCTTTTTCCAGATCAAGGGAAGAAATAATCACATAAGTATGAATATACTTAACCATACTACTTAGCAAACTCTATTACATATTTTATCTTTCTACAAATATCTTTTTGACTAGACGGAACTTCTTAATGGAACACAGAACTTTCCCTAACTTTTAGCTCAGCATCTGACATTCACACTACACTCAATTGATATTTGTTGAATGAGTAAATGCAGTAGAGATAGCTGTTTTAATTATGACCATGCACTTCTGGATCTTAAAGTCCTATTTCCTGGCAACATTTGGTATCACCTTGGTATCCACACCAAAAGGTAATAAGTTTCCTCTAGCTCTCTGTTGGGGGGAGTATATAATTTCCTCAATTCTGTCTCATCGCAGCAAAAATTTGAAATGACAGACCAGTGTTACAGCTTGGTTAAAGCTCAGTTTTATTTGGCAAGCAAAAGAAAATACACCCTAGAGTCGTGAGGGCATGCCGACCCAAAAGAAGAAAGAGGCTCAATTTTGGCTCCTCTTTTTATATGTTTGGTCTCCTCCCCTCTAGCCTACACAGGCTAGCCCTATGTAAATTGGGCTAGCCAGGAGAGCTGTTTGTTTCACCCGAAGTTCTCATTCCTGTCCTGGGACTTTCCTTTGTCCTATTTTTGCAGGCTTCTCCTTTCTTTGTCTTCTAGCCACCGCCATTTTGGACTCCTTTTTCCTATTCTAACTATCTAACATATCCATTTAAAAGGTCTTAGAATTTTCATTGGCCACCTTTAACCTAAATTTTATAAACTTTTAAAAAAAATTTTTGGTGCCTTATCTCTTGCTTTGTTTCAAAGTGAAGATGTAAAACAGAACTGATGTTTGAGAAAGAAATCAATAAGATGTTCAGAGCTGAGATATTAAGGGCCTAGATGGAGAGTCTGGATGTTAAGGACACAGAGGAATTACTAGATTTGAGTGACACTGCAAAACAAAAAGCGACTGAACTTGAGAATTGATTTTCTGTTCAAAGAGACCAAAAAATATCCAAGATTACTCTTTAAATGTGAAATTTAGAGAAAAGGAAGAAAATGGCATGTTTGTGGTAGAGAAAAAGTTAGGTAGTTAAAAAACTCAGAGGAGTAGCCAATAAGTTCTGTACACAATACACTGAATTTGAAGGGTACCACAGGACATTAAATAGGAATGCCACAAGCAAGGGATACAGAAAGATATATAAAATAAGAAGTCCACAGAAAAGGAGATAAAATTTCTTAGTCTTCTCTTACACATAGTAGCAAAATTGCAAGTAAAAATTATTTCAGTATATTATTTTTTACCTTTCAGATTAGCAAAGATACAAAAATTGAAAAAAAAATGTGATGGCCAAGATGTGGAAAAATATCAGTACATTTTTACATTGCTAGTAGAAGTATAATCTGGTGAAACAATTGGCAGTATTTATCATATACAACTGTGGTGGTTCAGATGGTAAAGAATCCATCTGCAATGCAGGAGGCCTGGGTTTGATCCCTGGGTTAGGAAGATCCCCTGGAGGAAGTCAGAGCAAGCCGGGCAGTCAGGCAAGAAAAGGGAAATTTATTATAGGGAAATGAGAGGGTAACTGGCCCTTAAGGAGAACCAGAGTTCTCCCTTTCTCACAGGGCCTTTCTTATGCCCCACCAATGAAATGGTCACGCAGCCAGAGGTCTGGAATCTGGTGGTCTCGTAGCTTTGAGAAGGTAGGCACCAGTGAGAAAACAGAATGTCATTTGGGCAATTTGGTCAGTCTCAAGGATCACTGATTTTATTCTCTGTTTCCGAGGTCAACATACCGAGCCATCTTAACAATGAGACCCCTATCAGCAACCCACTCCAGTATTCTTGCCTGGAGAATCCCCATGGGCAGAGATGCCTGGCGGGATATAGTCCATGGGGTCGCAAAGAGTCAGACACAACTGAATGACAAAGCACAGCACGCTTAAGTCTTCTGATCTGGTATATAAGCCGTCTATTGCTAGATAACAAATTGCCCCGAAATTTAGCAGCCCAAAAGAACAAACACTGGGAGATCAACTTCTCACATGACAGTTTGAGGAGCTCTGCTAACCTACTACCTAGTGATACTGGTGAAAGCTACTGGGGGAAAAAAAAAAAAACAAACATTATTTAAAACATCTTATGGTAACTGAAGGCTTCCCTGGTGGCTCAGATGGTACAGAATCATCCCGCAATGCAGGAGACCTCGGTTCAATCCTTGGGTTGAGAAGTTCCTCTGGACAAGGGCATGGCAACCCACTCCAGTATTCTTGCCTGGAGAATCCCCATGGACAGAGGTGCCTGGTGGGCTGTACAGTCCATGGGGTGGCAAAGAGTTGGACACGACTGAGAGACTAAGCACACACGTGGTATCTGAACTGAGACCATTTCCCCCCCTCTACCCTCCCAGCTCAGGAAGGTGAAGAGTCTACTCCACATTGATACAGCCAAGACAACAAGACTCTATTTTCTCCAAGTTCCCAGTCAGAGAATTTTTCTTCCCAGGAGGAGCAAGATATCACCATTTCTCATCCTCCACTCCCTAACACATAGGCAACTATGGCTACAGACAAATCCCAGGCAAGTGCAGTTGAGTGATGAAGGCTCCATTCTCTGTACAGCATCTGTCTGTGGAATAAAGATTCTATCTCAGGTGCAGAGCACCGAGAATACTGGAGACCCAAACACCCTTGCCCCAGCTTATGATACAGTGGTTCTACAACAGGAGAGGCAAGTCAAGAGAACCGAAGATTACTGAAATCAGCACACAGAATGGAGGTGTCACTCAGAGAAGCATGATACTTACTGTCCCACCTCCAGAGGCCTGGCTCAGATTTTGCCTGGTTGGAAATATGGGGTGGAGAGGCAGGATACAAAGTATACAATCCTAATCTCTTCCCAAAGGGAAGTGACTTCATTTGCAACACAGTGTGAAGAAGTTCAAGTCTAGAGGCACTCTCAAGAAGAATGTAGGTTATGGTAAAAACAACTGGAAGGAGAGTTAAGATAGAGGCTAAATTGTAGGCCTGCTTATTTGCAGGAGAGGAATAAGGATGAAACAAGTCCTTCAAGGGTCAAAAATAATATCAAACATTGACTCAGAAATATCAAAGGAGTCACAATTTGATTACATTGGCTTGTAAAGTATTTTATGTCCTACAGCATTGTTGAAAACAACTGAGCAATCAGCCACCAGTTAGTGAAGCCACCAATTACTGAAGCCACCAACTGGTGAAGGCTGGTTGTGGTCAAAATAAGAGGAGAACCAAAATCACTGTCATGCTAGGATGACTATAAGCATACCCAAAGCTAGTAGTGGTTTAGTTGCTTAGTTGTGTCCGACTCTTGTGACGCCATGGACTGTAGCCTGCCAGGCTCGTGTGTCCATGGGATTGTCCAGGCAGGAATACTGGAATGGGTTGCCATTTCCTTCTCCAAAGCTGCATGTTCCTTAAAAGCAACATCAGAGACTTAACATTGTGGAAGGGGAAATAGACTTTACTAACATAATCCAACTGGTCACCAATTAAATAAACAGGTTTGGAGAAAAAGGGTGAAGGAGAACAGTAACCAAATTTTCTACAATATAATATCTCAAATATTCACTTTCCATCAAAAAATTCTCATGCAAAAAACAGGAAAACATCACCCACACACTAAGAAGAAAAGCAGACAACAAGAAACTATCTGGGAGAGTGACCACATTTGGAAAAAAGAAAAAAGGCTTCACAGTAGCCATTATAAATATGTTCATAAAACTAAAGAAACCATAGTTTTAAAAGTAAAGAAAGATATCATAACAATATCACATCAAACAGAGAAAATCAGAAAGAGAAAGAAATTGTAAAAGAACCAAGTGACCCAAAGCAGTACAGTCAGCCATCCAGACCCATGGTTACCACATCCACGGAATCAATCAACTGCGACTCAAAAGTAGCTGGAAAAAAATTTTTTTCAGGAAGTTCTAAAAAGCAAAACTCAAATGTGCCATGTGCTGGCAACTATTTACATTTCATTTATATTATATATGCAAGTATTTACATAGCATTTACATTGCACTAGGTATTATAAGTAATCTAGAGATGTTGATGATTTAAACTTTAAGAGGATATGCATAGGTTATATGCAAATATATAGCATTTTATGCAAAGGACTTGAGGATCCTAGACTTTAGGTATCTAGGGGTTCCAGGATCCAGTCCCCAGTGGATATTGAGGGATGACCATAACTTGAATCCACATGTGAATACAAACATTTACTGGGAAAGGTAATTATATAATTATAATAAAAGATCACTTTAAAGTACATTTCTTTCTACTTTCTTCTCTTAACTAATTTGAAAAACAATTGCTTAAAGTAATAGGTATATAATGTATTCACAGGCTCAAAACATATAAAAATGTATCATGTGTAATATAATTGCCAATAACAGCATAAATGAGGTAGGTAGTAGCAAAGTTTTATTGGGCTAAGGAAATGACTACAAATAATAAAGCAATAATTGTAATAATGCATTGCTGTGTTTGTAATATTAGTAGAGAATATGTATAACAATACCACAAAAAGGGATTAAAGGGAATATAGCTGTATTTCAGTAATATTTCTGTATATCACTGGAAATAAGCTTGGCTAAACCTGACCTGATTTGTTAAGATATATACCGTAAATCCTAAAGCAATGACTTTTTAAAAAAATCTCAAAAAAGTACAGTGAAAAAATAAAGAAATTAAAATGCTTTATTAGAAAATATTCATTTAATGCAAAAGAAAGATTCAGAGACGTAAATACATTGAAAGTAAAGAATGAGAAAAGACGTAGGCAAATACCAACCACAAGAAAGATGGAGTAACTACACTAATATCAGACAAAATAAACTTTAAGCAAAAAAGTCACTAAAAAAGAGGCACATTTTGTAACAAGTTCCTGACAGAGTCAATCCATCAGGAAGATATAACATTTATAAACACATATGTACCTAATAACAGTGGATTAAAATGCATGAAGCAAAAATGACAGATATGAAATAAGAAATGGACAATTCAATTATAATAGTTGGAGACTTCAATAGCCACCGTGATGGTTAATGTCAACTTGGAGGGCATTTTTGGATGAGATTAACATTTAAATTGGTGAACTCTAAATAAGCATAATACCCATCATAATGTAAGTAGGCTTTATCCAACCAGTTGAAGGCCTAAACAGAATAAAAAGACCAGCCTTCCTGAACAAGAAATCTCCAGAGATTGCCTTTATCTACACCATCAACTTTCCTGGTCTCAAACTAATCATACTGCAGATGTGGACATGCCAGTCTCCAAAATCATGTAAGCCAGTTCTTTATAATAAGTCTTTTTCTATATATTTACTCACACACATCCTTTTGGTTCTGTTTCTCTGGAGAATACCAATATACCCACTTTCAATAACAGACAGACAAGTAGACAGAAGATCAACAAGAAAATAGAAGACCTCAGCAACACTACAAACTAGACCTTGCAAACATCATTAGATACTCCTCTAAAAAATGACAGTTAAATTTACACAATTTTCAAGTGTATAAGTAACATTCTTCAGGATAAATCATGTTAGACTATTTTTTTAAAACTCAATGAATATAAAAAGATAAAAATAATGCAAAGTATGTTCTCTGACCACAATGAAATAAAATTAGAAATCAAATGAAAGTACAAATGTGTGGAAATTAAACAAAATACTATTTTTTTAATACTATTTTAAAAAAGGGTCAAGAGGAAATCAAAAGATAAATCAAAAAATACTTTAAGATGAGCAAAAATGAAGGCACAAAATATCAAAATGTATGGGATGCAGCTAAAACAGTGCTTAGAGAAAAATTTATAGCAATAAATATCCTATATTAAGCTAGAAGAAAAATCTGAAATCAGTAACCTAATGTTCTACCATAAGACACTAGAAAAATAAGAGCAAATTAAGCCTAAAGCAATTGGAAGTAAGAAATAAAGATTTGAGAAGAAATTCATGAAACAGAGAATAAAAAAACAATACAGAAGCACTAATACTTTGGCCACCTGGGCTGACTCACTGGAAAAAGACCCTGATGTTAGGAAAGATTGAGGGCAGGAAGAGAAGAGGGCAACAGAGGATGAGCTGGCTAAATAGCATCACCAACTCAATGGACATGAGTTTGAGCAAACTCTGGGTAATACTGAAAGACAGGAAAGCCTGGCATGCTGCAGTCCATGGGGTTGCAAAGAGTCAGCCACGACTCAGCAACAGAACAACAGAAACCAAAAGCTGGTTCCTTGAAAAGATCAACAAGACTGACAAACCTTTAGCTATACTGACAATATTAAAAAGAAAGAAGCCTCAAACTATCAGAATTGGAAATAAAAAAGAGTATATTACCACTAACCTAACAAAAATAAAAAGCATTATAAAGGAATACTGTGAAAAATTATATGCCAGCAAATTAGATACTTAAAAGGAATAGGTGAATTCCTAGAAAAACACAAATACCAAAAGTAAAATAAAATACTGAGTTGACCTGTAATAAATAAAGAAATTCTAATTGTAAATTGTAATTTTTTTAAAAATTACCCACAAACAAAAGTCCAGGCCTGGATGGGTTCACCCCTGAATTCTACCAAACATTGAAAAAAGAATTAATACCAATTCTTAAAAAAAAAATTCCAAAACATAGAAGAGAGTATTTCCCAACCCATTTCATACAGCCAGTATTACCCTGATACAAAAAAACACACAGAAACATCATAAGAAAACTACAGACTAATATCTCTCATCAATACAGATGCAAAAGTTCTAAACAAATACTAGCAGACAAAATTCAACAACATATTAAAAGAATTATAAACCATGACTAGGTGGAATTTATTCCAGGAATATAAGGATTATTTCATATTTGAAAATCAATTATCATAATAAATCATATCACTAAAATATGAAACAAAAATCACACAATCATATCAATAGATACAGAAGATATATTTGACAAAATTCAACTACCTTTCATAATAAAAACACTTAACAAACTAGGAATAGAAGGGAACTTCCTAAACTTGCTAAAGGATATCTATGAAAAACTGACATATAATTTTATAGTTAGTGGTGAAGGACTGGGCGCTTTCTCCCTATGACTGGGAGTAAGATAAAGTTGTCTGCTCTGGCCACTTCAACTCAACAACGTATTGAAGTTCTAACCAGGGTAAGTAGCCAAGAGAAAGAAACAAAAGGCATCAAGTTTGGGATAAAAGAAACAAAACTATTTCTATTTGCAGATTACATGATCTTGTAAGTAGAAAATCCTAAGGAATCTACCCAAAAAAATTAGAACTGAAAAATAAGCTCAGCACATTTGCAGGATATGCAATCAATATTTAAAAAAATCAATTGTAATCTATACAATTACACTGAACAATCTGAAAACAAACTTAAGAAAACAATTCCACTTAAAATCAGAAAGAATAAAATATTAAGGAATAGAGTTATCAAAAAAGTTTCAAACATACTCTAAAACTATAAAACATTATTTCAAGAAATTTTAGAGGATATAAATAACTGGAAACACATTTCATGTTCATAATATAGAAAGATGTAACATTGTTAAGATGGCAATATCACCCAAACTGACCCATTAAGAGAAGAAGATAGGCTGTTCTAGATTAAAGAAATACAATCCAGTGATCAACCACAACAATGCAAAAAAAAAAGAGATTTGAATAATATACTATGTGTCTCCTGATGTGAGGTAGAAAGAATCATATTTCACCAAAGACGACTTCTTTGCCAAAACATCAAACCTGAAACTGAACAAACCTTTAGGTCTCATTACAAATTTATGATAATTATAGAGTAAAAAAGATTACAATCAGAAAAATCCAGAATGTGGAAAACTCTACAGGATAAACAACCCAACTTATTCCAAAAATAAACTGCAAAGAAAAGGAGAGAGAAGGAGAAGGAACCCATATGTTCAGTGGGTAGACTATGTTTGAATCCTCATAGGAACAAACCATCTTTCAAAAGAAAGTTATGAGAAAGCTGGAGAAATCTGAAAACTGGATATTTGATTATATTAGGGAATAATTATAGAATTCTAAATATGAAAAAGATTTCATGGTTATATTTTTTTAAAGGTTTATCTTTTAAAGATAGAGTCAATACTTATTCACATATCCAGAACTTGTGAACTTTCCTACTTACTAAAACTTAACTTGTAAGTGTAAAATCAATACCCAGGCACTTTTTCAGTCATTTGCAGACATGTACAAAGTAGTGAAAAATTTAAGTCACCTGAACCACATGTTCCCAGCTGAAGTCAAACAAGGGAACACTCTGTCTTCTTGTTTCAGCTCTCATACTGTAAACAAGTATTCATCACATGGTCTATTTAGTACCACATTTTTCACATTTTTGCCCTTTGTTGATGATTTTGCTGTTTCAAATGACCACCAAGCACAGTGATGAAGTGCTATCTAGTGTTTTTAAGTGCAAGAAGGCTGTGACTTGCTTATGGAGAAAAGACTGTGTTAGACAAACCATGTTCAGGCATGAGTTATAGTACCATCAGTCATTAGCTCTCCTGTGAATAAAAAGAACTGACTGTAAACACCAATGTAATTGTAGGTAACATAACATGATGTCTGGAATTTCCTTCAAAATAATCCATCAGTGGTAGAGGCAGCAGAGCAGCAGAAAGGAAGCAGAAGTTTACAGGTGAAACAAGACTGGTCGTGTGCTGACAACTGTTCAGGCTGGGTGATGAATAAACGTGGGAGTTCATTAATGTATTTTCTCTGCCTTTACATCAAATTTAAATTTTCCATAATAAAAAGTAACACCCGTGCACCCAAAAAAATGTATACAGACACCCCACCAAAAAGTTTTCTAGGACATATAGTATAGTACCAAAAAGGTTAAAAAAAAAAAAAAAAGAAATACTGACATGACAAGCATTTTTCCAAAAGGGGACCAAGGGCATTTGACGCAGTACAGGCATAACGCATTTTATTGAACTTTACTTATTGTGCTTCCCAGATACTGCATTTTACAAATTGAAGGTTTGTGGAAACCCTTCATCAAACAAATCTACCAGCACCATTTTTCCAACAACACTAACTGAACTCTGTCACATTTTTGTAATTCTCACAATATGTCAGACTTTTTCATTATTATGATATTTGTTACGATCATCTGTGATCAGTGAGTGATCTTTGATGTCACTATTGCAAAAAGTGTATAACTCACTGAAAGCTCAGATGAGAGCATTTTTAGCAATGTTTTAAAATTATGTACATTATTTTTAGATATAACACTTGTGCACTTAACAGTCTACAGTATAGTATAAACATAACTTTTATATACACTTGAAAACAAATAACTGGTGTGACTCACTTTATTTCACTATTCACTTTACAATAGTGGTCTGGAATGAACACCCAATATCTCCAAGGGTTATTTAATTGAGCAAGAGTGTCCTATTTAATTCAGGATGTTCAGCATTTCCCACCTTCATCTACTGTGTCAGTAGCACCACTGGTTAACACCATTTATCCTTGTAGATAAAACTTTATCCACAAGGCCATTCATCATGAAAGATCATGATAAAATTTTTTTAAAAATAAAGTAACCATAATGTACAGTAAAATACTGGTTAAATAAGATGACATACCAAAATAAAAGATATTATAATTCTAAAAATACTATCTTCTCTTGAAGAAAATGGTAATTATATTCCTCTTGAAAAAAATGAACCACATGGCACTGACATGCCTAAATCACGCTGCCTTGAGTCTCCTAGCCTGGAAATAAGTAGAGGGGTCCAAAATGGACAAATATCTGACCAACAGAAGGATGGACTCACAGAGACAAATCCAGAAGAGAAAAATCAAAATCTACACAGTATCTATAATGGAAGAGGAAGCTAGTTTTTCTGGAAGAGGCCCAGAGAGGCTCTAAGTACCCAGTTAGTAAGTACAGAATCAAGATGACTAACTAAAGAACCATTCATCAAAAATCTGGGCTTCCCATTCAACCATGTTCAGAAGAGCTACCTGTAATATTTGCCTACAATAAATGGCCCAAGACTACTCAAAAGAACCATGTTCCTGCAAAAGGTCCCCACTATGGTTGTTGGGACAAACAATACAATCAGAAAAGGGAATGAGTCTCCTTTTCATCCTGTATAGTGAAGCCCATTTGCCATACATCCCTCAGGAAAGCTTGTTGATAGTCCCCTCCCTTCTCTTACACAATATCCACAGTCAATCTTCTCATTCAGAGGAGAAACATTTTGGTAAACAAATATAGAAAAATGCAAAGTAAATTCATTAAAAGCAACATTTCTACATTATGCAATTTATAGTTTCACACAAAAATATGACAGTTAGTAAAGAACCATCATACACCTGAAGGAAACCATCAGCATTAAAGTAAAAAAGTAGGAATAACAGTTACCCAACAGGAAATAAAGATTATGTCAGAAACAGAAAAGAACTTAAAAATTATAATCAGAAAGATTAAAAAGTTATTCTTTTAAAGAAGACTTACGAAAAAGTAAAAATCAAATAAGAAAAACCTTAGAAATAAAAATTTGACTTCTAAAATTAAAAAACATCTAAATATTGATGCAATAAAACATAATAAAACTACTCAGGAGATAAAATTAAAAGATGGGAAATAAGATAGAAAAGAAGGCCAAGTCCAGAAGGTCCAACCTCTAAGAGTGTGAAGAAAAGAACAGACAAGGAGGAAAATATAAGAATCATATTTTTCTTCAATTAAAATAAAATCTTAAGTCTTGATGTTGAAAGAACCCCACAAAGGCTGAGAATTCTGAATTTTTAAGAGGTTCAAATTAATAAACAACACTGAAATTTTAAAATATATAGAGAGAATCCTAAAAACTTCAAGCAAGCTACCTAGAAAGAAATAAGAATCTCACTTGCACTGGGATCACAAATACACTTGATAACACCACTGCTATACTTTAAATAAATCTGAGGGAAATTAGATGGACTTAAAATTTATGTTCAGCTAAAGTATCGATCAAACATAAGTACAAAAGAAAGACATTTTAGGCATATATGGAGTCAGAAAATGAACGACTTATGCGTCCCTCCTGAGAAAAAAAAAACTTCAAAAATATAATCCAACAAAAGAAAAAAGATGTGGGATTCTAGAAACTCTGTAACTAGCTCAGGAGTACAATAAAAAGAAATCCTAGATGACAGCTATGAGTAGGTTTAAAAACCAACTGGCCAAAATTCATACCATAAACCAAAGGGCCCAAAGAAGAATGTCTTCAGTCCACCACTTAAATGTTTGAACACTGACATTAATACCAGGAAGAAAAAATGTTGTCTAGGAAGACCAAGGCACAAATATAAAATGACTTGAATGTAGCAAAATTTGGGTAATTAATGGACAATAAAAAAAATTCTATTTGACATTGATACTTAGAATATTCTTTCTTTAATCATACTATTTCCCATATCAAGTCCAAACATATTACATGGTTCTCAAGGAAAGAAATATTTATGTAATTATAAAATTAGAAATGCAAATTACAGGTTTCCAATTTTAAAGGTCAATTTGAATTCCAAGGTATCTACTCATATGATCTATGGACATCAGAATTACCTGGAAAACTTAAAGACTCCTGGGTCTCCTCTTGCATTTTAATCAGTTCAATTCAGTCAGTCAGTCATGTCCGACTCTTTGCAACCCCAAGAACTGCAGCATGGCAGGCCTCCCTGTCCATCACCAACTTCTGGAGCTTACTCAAATTCATGTCCATCGAGTCAGTGATGCCATCCAACCATCTCATCCTCTGTCGTCCCCTTTTCCTGCCGCCTTCAATCTTTCCCAGCATCAGGGTCTTTTCCAATGAGTCAACTCTTCGCATCAGGTGGCCAAATTATTGGAGCTTCAGCTCCACATCAGTCCTTCCAATGAATATTCAGGACTGATTTCCTTTAGGATGGACTGGTTGGATCTCCTTGCAGTCCAAGGGACTCTCAAGAGTCTTCTCCAACACCACAGTTCAAAAGCATCAATTCTTCGGCGCTCAGTTTTCTTTAAAGTCCAACTCTCACATCCATACATGACCACTGGAAAAACCATAACCTTGACTAGGCAGACCTTTTTTGGCAAAGTAATATCTCTGCTTTTTAATATGCTGTCTAGGTTGGTCATAACTTTCCTTCCAAGGAGTAAGAGTCTTTTAATTTCACGGCTGCAATCACCATCTGCTGTGATTTTGGAGCCCAAAAAAATAAAGTGTGACACTGTTTCCACTGTTTCCCCATCTATTTCCCATGAAGTGATAGGACCAGATGCCATGATCTTAGTTTTCTGAATGTTGAGCTTTAAGCCAACTTTTTCACTCACCTCTTTCACTTTAATCAAGAGGCTCTTTAGTTCTTCTTTGCTTTCTGCCATTAAGGGTGGTGTCATCTGCATATCTGAGGTTATTGATATTTCTCCCAGCAATCTTGATTCCAGCTGGTGCTGCATCCAGCCCAGCATTTCACATGATGTACTCTCTATATAAGTTAAATAAGCAGGGTGACAATATACAGCCTTGACATACTCCTTTCCTGATTTGGAACCAATCTCCTGTTTCATGTCCAGTTCTAAGTGTTGCTTCTTGACCTGCATACAGATTTCTCAGGAGCCAGGTAAGGTGGTTTGGTATTCCCATCTCTTAAAGAACTTTCCACAGTTTGTTGTGATCTACATAGTCAAAGGCTTTGGTGTAGTCAATAAAGCAGAAGTATATGTTTTCCCGGAACGCTCTTGCTTTTTCAATGATCCAGCGGATGTTGGCCATTTGATCTCTGGTTCCTCTGCCTTTGCTAAAACCAGCTTGAACATCTGCATATTAATAAATTCTCAAAATATAAAGTTTTGAAGATCATGGCTGTAAAGCAATAACCTCCAAAATTTCCCATTACCTATGTTATGAGCAAAAGGCTCTGAGTACTCACCCCAAAACATATATGTATATTTATTTATAAATTCTTGATATACTTTTATGTGACCATATATTATATATATTATAAAATGCAAAAAATAAAAATCTTAAAGAATGAGAAAAATGGCCTAAAATTATTTTATTTTATTGTTTCTGTCTCAACCAAGAATAAAGGGGAAATTAAGAATAGCTTTAGAAAGTTGTAAAAATATATATACAAATAAAAGGAGAGAAGGATAATGAAAGAATCACAGAAATGACATAAGAAATCCCAAGAATATATCTTCTAAAGGTCTATTCTACTAAGAAACAGAGAAACTGAGAGGGATCACATTTAATTTCAAGAATGATTAAGGAACTAACAAGGGTACTTCAACAAAAGACTTAATTCTGATCATCAAAAGGGAAAATCTGATTGATGAAGTAGACATACAAGACCATGAAAAGATACTATTTTAAAAGTTCACAATAATCAAGAATGCTAAAGTTAGACATAGGCATGTATCACAGATTTTTCAAAGTCAAATTCCAGACAATGTTAGAATGATCCCAGGGCTAGAAACTCCAAAGGTGAATATAGTTCAAGTTATCATAAAATGATATTCAGATTATATAATCATAATTCCAATAAAGAAAAAGGAAAAGGCAACCATATGCTTAGCTTCTCATTTACAAAATGTAATGAAATCCATTTAATAGGAAAGCAAGTGTTTTAATTGCTATGTAAGTATCATGGGACTACTGTATACCAAATGTTTGATAAAGAGTACCCAGCATCACTCCACTGTTTCTAATGACCAAGGAGAGGCCCAATAATCCATAGTTAAATGACTGGGCATCCCCTACAGAGTAATACAGAGTGCTGAGTGAAATCTCTCAACCTATTCCAGAACACTTACTCTATTTTAGCAAGGTCATCTCAGGCTCTCAAGTACACACTCCAATTATCTTAGGGGAAAAAAACTGAGCCATGTGTATGAAAGATCATGTCTAGGAAGGTACCTAAAGGGGCAGTCTCTGAAGTCAAACAACAGGAACTTCTCCAATTTTTAAAGTTGAGCAGAAAAAGCTGAAAACACGCATGCACATACACACACACACACACACACACACACACACACACACACACACACAGTGTGTAGGTCATAGTTATATCTCTTACCTGCAAACTTCCCAAATATGTCAGAATATGAGCAGAAGATAAGGCTTAGCTGTACATAGCAAACTGACACACCTTTAATAAGACAAATAATTAAAATATCATGCTCAACTTTCCTTTGGAAATCAAATGAATCTCTTCAGGAGATTAACGCTGGGTGTTAATTTTAATAATGAAAAGAAACAAATTTGATAAACTAAATACCAACAGAAAAATAACTTAGTAACTCACCTTTCCACAACCAAACTGACTGCTTGTGTGACATCTGGATTTGTCACCTGGAGGCGTTTCCACAAAGACCACACAAATTCTTTATCAGCCTTAAAGAAATAAAAGACATTTTAAATGCATTGCTTTGTAGCTACAGCAAAGAAGGTAAGATACTGTCTTAAATTTAAAAACATAATTACTTGACCCCTAGTTCTTCAACTATAAAACATATTCTTGAAAAGTAGAATAGGAAAGCTTAATTTTAAAAATTTCTTACACCTGTAACCCACATTTAAAGGTGCAAACATTGAAATGCTGAATATCAAGGTATATTTGTTCTAAAATGAGATTGTCCTCTAGCTACTGATCTACCTTTCAGCTGCCCTTTTCAGCAAAATTCCTTAAAAGTGTTGCCTACAATCACTGTCTCTTCTTCCTCATCCCCATTCACTCTGTAACCTCCGCAGTCAGATTTCCCTCCCCACCATAATGCTAAAATCATTTTTCAAGGTCCTCGATATTGCCAAATGTTAATAGGCACCTCAAATTTAATCTATTCAAAATAAAGTTCTTGACTTCCTATTCTCTCACAAACCTGCCCTCTCTGCCTCTCAGAAAATAACCCCACCACCTACTCAATGTTCAAAGACTTAAGATCTGGAGTCAATCTTGGTTGCTCTCTTTCTTCATATTTCATATCCAAACCATTAGTAAATCCTATTAGACTTACCTACAAAATATATCCCAATTCTAAATACTTTCACCACCATCATCCTAGTGTAAGTCAACTCCACCTCTTGCCTAGTTCTCTACAATAGCCCCATGGGCTCCTGACAGCTCAAAATCTTCTAATAGATTTGTTACATTAGGAAAACAATCCAGATTCTACCAAAGCCACATGATCCCATATCATCTGGCCTATTTTACACCTCTCCAACCTCACCTACCACTCTTGTTCACAAGAACCTTCTTGCTCTGCTTATACCAGGCCCTTTGTACATACAACATCTATCAGATTTTCATGTACATTATTACTTCACTTCACTCAAGACACTGTTTAAATGTTACCTCTTCAAGAAAGTCTTCCCTACAGACACCAAAACCCACAAGTCTCTCCTAACTGCTTAGCCTGTTTAACGCTTTTCAAATCACATTGCATTTTATAATACTATATTTGCTGGTGGTTTATTTGTTTGGGATTACTTATATGGCATACATTTCTGTCTCCATCATCCATTTTCCCCTTTCTCTTAGTGACAGAAATCATTTTAGCTCTTTGCTGTTAACTAAAAGACTGGCCTCTCTTACCTATGGGCTCTGTGACTGAATTCTGCCAATGAAATATAAGTGTCATTGAAAATTTTAAATTGACTTAGGTCTTCCAATGTAGACACAGGAATGTAGGAAATCCAACTAGGTATTTAAAATCCTAAAAGATGATGCTGTTAAAAGTGCTGCACTTAAGGGCAGCAAATTTGGGAAACTAAACAGTGGCCACAGGACTGGAAACGGTGTTTTCATTCCAGTTCAAAAGAAAGCAACGCCAAAGAATGTTTCAAATACCATACAATTGTGTTCATTCCACATGCTAGTAAGGTTATGCCCAAAATCCTCCAAGCTAGGTTCAGCAGTATGTGTGAACGGACAAGTTTCAGATATACCAGCTAGGTTTCGAAAAGGTATAGGAACCAGAGATCAAATTGCCAACCTTCACTGGATGGTAGAGAAAGCAAGGGAATTCCAGAAAAACATCTACTTAACTGACTATGCTAAAGCCTTTGACTGTGTGGATCACAACCAACTGTGAAACATTCTTAAAGAGACAGGAATACCAGACCACCTGACCACCTCCTGAGAAATCTGTATGCAGGTCAAGAAGCAACTTTTAAAATCAGACACGGAAAAACTGAGTGGTTCAAAATTGAGAAAGAGTATGACAAGGCTGTATACTATCACCCTGTTTATTTAACTTCTATGCAGAGTACAACATGTGAAATACCAGGCTGGATGAATCACAAGCTGGAATCAAGACTGCTGGCAGAAATATCAACAACCTCAGATATGCAAATGATACCCTAATGGAAAAAAGCAAAAAGGAACTGAAAAGCCTCTTGATAAGGGTGAAAGAGAAGAGTGAAAAAGCTGGCTTAAAACTCAACATTCAAAAAACTAAGATCAAGGCATTCAGTCCCATCACTTCATGGCAAATAGATGGGGAAACTGTGGAAACAGTGGCTGACTTTATTTTTCTGGGCTCCAAAATCACTGCAGATGGTGACTGCAGTCATGAAAGTAAAAGACACTTACTCCTTTGAAGGAAAGTTATAACCAAACTGATAGCATATTAAAAAGCAGAGACATTACTTTGCCAACAAAGGTCCGTCTAGTCAAGGTTATGGTTTTTCCAGTGGTCATGTATGGATGTGAGAGTTGAACTATAAAGAAAGCTGAGTGCCGAAGAATTGATGCTTTTGAACTGTGGTGTTGGAGAAGACTCTTTGAGAGTCCCTTGGGCTGCAAGAAGATCCAACCAGTCCATCCTAAAGGAGATCAGTCCTGAGTGTTCACTGGAAGGACTGATTTTGGCCACCTGATGGGAAGAGTTGACTCATTTGAAAAGACCCCGATGTTAAGGAAGATTGAAGGCAGGAGAAGAAGGGGACAACAGAGGATGAGATGGTTAGATTGCATCACCAACTCAATGGACATGAGTTTGGGTAAACTTCGGGAGTTGGTGATGGACAGGGAGGCCTGGCGTCCTGTGGTTCATGGGGTTGCAAAGAGTTGGACACGACTGAGCGACTGAACTGAACTGAACTGAAGTTAAATGTGGGGGAAGAAAAACAACTTAAAGGATGCTGCAACTTATGACCAGAGACTAATTAATTAACAGAGGTTTTTTCCCCAAACTGCCTATTTGACCCATTACTCGGTCTTGAAATGAATTTAGTATATTAATTTAGCAGCACTTTCTTAAATAATAGATTTCAAAAGAAAATATCAGAGTTCATGACACACAGGTTAAAACGTTCTTTATGATAATATGTGAATGTGTATATTCCTATTATGGTGACACATAAAATGAATTTATTTTGGGTACAATTGTTGATAGTTGTGGAAAACAAAGGGTTAATACTATGTATTCTTGGATACTGTGATTTCTAGGTGAGTAAGTAAGTGGAAGGACTAATTTGAAAATTATGAAAGTGAATCTTTAATTACTTAAATGCCTTTTATAAAACAATTCAATTATTATGTCTTCCAAGTTTCCCAAAGAGCAGGAGTATGACTTGACTGAAACTTTATGGTATGGGCTACTGTCAACCTCATCTCACATTACTGAAATGCCTATGATCATCTAAAAGTGTCAATACTAAAAACCTCAAGAACCATTGTTTTAGGCCAACTATGGCCATCTCAATTCTTACATCTGCCTAGCCACATTTTTAAAGAATATAATAGTGAATGGACTGGGAGAGAGGGTCATTGGGCTATTCCAACAGACTGATTTCTCAATCAAAGCAGTCACAAAAGTAAATATATTAGTTCCTTATCCAGCTAAGGGCACAACTATGGAAAATATGGAGTAAAGGGTGGGGGAGAAAAGGTGTAGAAAATATAGGCAAAGCTATCTCAAATTAAGGCTTGTCAAAGTAACAGAGGCCTTCATCATGGATTCACATCTTTAAAGTTAAGAGCTTCTTGATGAAGGTGAAAGAGGAGATGGAAAAGCTGGCTTAAAACTCAACATTCAAAAAACTACGATTATGGCATTTGGTTCCATCACTTTATGGCAAATAGAGGGGGAAAAACTGGAAGCAGTGACAGATTTTCTTTTCTTGGGCTAAAAAATCACTGCAGACAGTGACTGCAACCATGAAATTAAAAGATGTTTGCTCCTTAGAAGGAAACCTATGACAAACCTAGACAGCATATTAAAAAGCAGAGACATTACTTTGCCGACAAAGGTACATACAGTCAACACTATGATCTTTCCAATCATCATGTACAGATGTGAGAGTTGGACCATAAAGAAGGCTGAGGACCGAAGAATTGATCCTTTCAAACTGTGGTGCTGGAGAAGACTCTTGAGAGTTCCCTGGACATCAAGGAGATCAAATCTATCGATCCTAAAGGAAATCAACTCTGAATATTCATTGGAAGGACTGATGCTGCAGCTGAAGCTCCAATACTTTGGCCACCTAATGTGAAGAGCTAATTCACTGGAAAAGACCCTGATGCTGGGAAAGACACAAAGCAAAAGAGAAGGGGGTGGGCAGAGGATGAGATGGTTAGATAGCATCGTCGACTCAATGGCCGTGAACCTGAGCAAAACCCAGGAGATAGTAACGGATATGGGAGCCTGGCTTGCTACAGTCCACAGAGTCGCAAAGAGTCAGACACAATTTAGTCACTTAACTACAAGATGAAGGGTATGTTTGCCTGGTGGCCCGATGGTAAAGAATTCGCCTGCCAAACAAGAGACATGGGTTAGAACCCTGGGTCAGGAAGATACCCTGGAAAAGGAAATGACAATTCATTTCCGTATTCTTGCCTGGTAAAACACGTGGAAAGAGGAGTCTGGTGAGGTACAGTCCATGAAGTCGCAAAAAAGTTAGATGTGATTTAGCAGCTAAACAAGTCAGTCTTTTATTTATCCCTATGCTCCTTAACCACTAAAGAATAGAAACAGAACATTGAAAATAGGACATTAAAAAGGAAGAAGTCACATAATAATCCCTTATTTTTTTAAACAAAGACATATTCAATTTTAGCGCTTGCCAGGTGGCCCAGTGGTAAAGAATCTGTCTGCAATGCAGGAGACACAAGAGACATGAGTTTGATCCCTGGGTTGGGAAGTTCCCCTGGATAAGGAAATGTCAACCCACTCTAGTATTCTTGCCTGGAGAATTCCATGGACAGAGGAGCCCGTGGGCTACAGTCCAAGAGGTCGCAAAAGAGTTGGATACAACTTAGTGATTAAACAACATTTCCGTTTGAACAAGACTGTTCTGGTTTTACATTCTTGACCCAGTCAGGAAAATCCTACAAAAGGGGCAACAGAATCAAATAGAACTAACTGTGAGAATGAAATTTATGAATTTTTATTAATCTAAATTTTTGATATTTTATAGTTACCTTGCTGTTTAGCAGTTCTTAATGGGTTCCATCTTGAAGACAGAGTGACTCAAAGATCTACTGTTGAGCTAATTCCCAACATTTAGTCACCCAATCCTGTCAAAGGTTCTGGTAAAATCATAAAAGAGATGGTGGTAAGGATACAAAACTTTCTGAACCTGAGTACTCAAGCCACCTTTGGTATTCACAAACTATACAAATAATTGGAAAGTAATGTTAAGGTAATTGATTTAGTAAATGCTTTTCACAGGCAACATGACATGAAATTAACATTTCTCACTAGAGAAATATGGAATTAACATAGTTGGTTAATAAATAATCTAGCATCCTCTACTATGTGTGAAAATTCCCAGACTGAGACTTCCTAAAAATTATTGGTCTGTTTTAAAAACTTCAGTTTTACTTAAGAACAAGGGCAAGTGTGGATCTGATGATTAAAAACAGGCTCCTTCATCGATGGGTTTTATTTTAATAAAAAGTGCTTCCACTCTCCTGTTCCACATTTCAACTCGGGGATTACACTCGTACTGCATCAAGTACCACTACAGTTACAACAGAGAACTTGAGCTTAGGGGGCGGTGGGGTGCGTCCGCCCGTTTTGGTGGGATCCAAGTGAAGGCAACCAAACCAACCAAACCAGGGACAGCCGAGGCTGTCCTGCCCGGCCAAGGTCCGGAGAAGGGCGGGAGCCGGAGGTCGCCTGGCTGGGCGCGGCCGCCTCCCTCAGCAGCGAGCAGCGGGCCCGGCTGGGTGTGGGAGCCGGGACGGAGCGCCGCCGGGCAGAGGTGGGTGGGTCCTAAGCCCGCGCAGCGACACAGACGAAGGCAGAGGGAGAGGGACGCGGCCCCAGCCCCGCTGTGGAGGGGAAAGGCCGGCGGCCACTTCGATACCTGACACAGGGCCAGCTCCTCCTTTACGCTGCTCAGCTCTTCCTCCAGCAGCTGCGTCCGGGTCACCATCGCCTCCTCTACCGAGATGCCCTCTAGCCGCATGGACCCCGTGGGCGCGCTGAGGAGGGGAGCCTGAGCCGGAGCTGTCCCCGCTGGCCCTCGCTGGCCCTCTGACCCTTCTTCGCCCCGCCAGGGTAAATCGCTTTTGTCCACGACGCCCCCCCGCGCTGCGCCCTCAAGGCCCGAGGTCTCGCTGCGCACGGCGTGTGCCACAGCTCCCCGACCAACACGTGGGGACCAGGGCCCCAACTGTCGCGCCGGGGGCGGAGGGAGCTGTGAGGGCGGCGACCGCGCCGCCATTGCCGCGGCTGCTAACGGGTCAAGTTCCCTCTAGGAAACTCCACCTCCCCTTCCCCATCCTGGCGAGCCCGAAGCCCCGCGCCGCGCATGCGCCAGCTTTTTCCCGCCTTGGCGCGCGGGGTCTCGCGCTCGCGGGTCCTGGCTGGCTTCCCACGGGCCGCGCGCCCGGCGCGAGCGTTGGCGGCGCACGCGTCCTGGGCCGGAGGAGTCAGTCCGGTCCGCCCTGCACCGCACCCTTGAGTGCCCTGGTCAATAGTCAACCCACCACGCCACGACTCCCCGTCAATCTAAAACCCTACCCGCCGCTACTTTGCGCCTAGCTTACACCCCACTTCTTAAAGCCTTTCTTGACAAGCCCCTAGCCCCAAATGATCCCTAACTGTGAATTCCTCCGCCTTCAAGACCCTTGCCAACTCGTTTGTCACGTTTCATTGACCGCCCTGGAGTGTTAGTTACAGGGCTAATCCCTCCAGCGCTGTTGTAAGCTCCTTGAGGATCAAGGAATAAGTTTTACACTTAAATGTTTTCTTCACACCCTTTAGCAAAACTGCTTTACGTACAGCTGACAACCAGCTGACTGATGTCTAGGAGATGTGGAAAGCCTTGTGCTGAGCTGGGACTATCGGGCAGGTTTCCCATTGGAATTATGATCCCTTGTGCACCTTTGTCTTCTGTTTTGCAAGAGTCATGATTTCCTTTTTTTTATGTCAACTTCTTTATGCAGTTGGCTGCGTATCAGAGTGAGTGTGACTCGCATTCTCCAGAGTTTGAATCCTCGGACCAGTTTGAAATTAGTAACTTGGAGCGTGGTTAAAGAAAAAACGGCCAGCTTTCTTTATTGTTCATTCTCTTTTTTCTTCTTTTTTTTCCCCTTCCTTCCTTCCTGCTTGCTTTCTTTATCAACTTTGAATAAGATATAACCTCCTCTTTTTCTGTCATTGAAACGCGTCCTACTTGTAATGAGTTCATAAGGAAATGTGCGTTGAGCTAGCAATCAGGTTCTACCAAAGGTTAGATCGCTGTCCTCTGCTGTAAAGATTCCAGAGCACCTGAAGAGCTGCGGTGGGGTGGGGAGAACTGTGGAAATAGGGAGGTGACTGCTTTAACTGATGACTTCTTCGTTTAATCAGAATTACCACTCCATGCCAGAATCTAGTCAGCACCTCAAAAGACACCCTCCCAATCAGAATTCTGCTGAGGCAGGATGATTGGACTTCCTTCCCACTGAAGGTGAGTACTTAACAAAATTTATAAAAGGATTGCATTAGAAAAAGTATATATAATCCTGTCTTAAAACCAGTTACTGGGACTTCCCTGATGGTCTAGTGATTAAGAATCTGCCTGCCAATGCAGAGGGCAGGTTGGATCCCCGGTCCAGTAAGATCCCTTCTGCTGTAGGGCAACTAAGCCCAGGAGCCACAACTGCTGAAGCCTGGGTGCCTAGAGCCTGATCTTTGCAACAAGAGAAGCCACTGCAATGAGAAGCCTGAGCAAGGCAACTGGAGAGTAGCCCCTGCTTGCAACAACTAGAGAAAAGCATTTGTAGCAGTGAAGACCCAGCACAGCCAAAACTAAATAAATCTTTCTTTTAAAAGAGGGGAATACAAAAGTTCTTTTTAAAATAGTAGTTACCATACTGAACATTTACTATATGCTGAGTCCAGTGATAACTACTTTTCATTTATATATGCTCATTCAGTTCTTGCAACATCAGAGTAAAATAGGTATTATCCTCATTTTACTAGTAAGGAAATTGAAATTTGAGAAATTACGCTACCTTGCCTGAAGTCCCACATTTGGTATTAGAAAAGCTAGAATATGGATCCACTTAACTCTAAAACCTGTGCCTCGGATCCCTACCTTCACTCCATACCTGGCACTTGAAATACAGCATTAGTATGATAACACATGAGACTTCACGGAGTTTAAGTCTATAGGAATCCCAGTCACATGATTCACATGTTTGGCATGAAATCAACGTCAATGCACATTTTCATGGCTATTTGGCAGTCATTCAGAAGGGCATTCTTTCATTGAATACAGAAAAATTATTTTGAAAAGCAGTGAAATCTCTTCCATTATAAACAATGGATAAGTATACATAGTCGACTCAAAATAAGGATAATATTTGAATCAATGACTAGACAGTTTTTAAATTTTCTACTATAGTATAGTTGATTTACAATGTTGTGTTAGTTTCAGGATATAGCAAAGTGAATCACTTGTGTGTGTCTGTGCTCAGTTATCCAGTCGTGTCCGACACCTTGTGAGTCCATGGACTGTAGCCCACCAGGCTCCTCTGTGAAGAGCTACCATGAAACTTCAATGCACAGGTTATTATTTGAATACCTATTTTCAGTTACTTTGTGTCTATACCTAAGCGTGAAATTGTTGAGTCATTTGGTAATTCTATATTTAACTTACTGAGAAACAATCTGCCACAGTGGCTATACCATTTACAATCCCACCAACAATGTATCAGAGATTGCAATTCTCTGCATCTTCAAAAACATTTTTCTTTTTTTTTAATGATTATACTGATTATAATGATTTACATTTCCCTAATGACTAACGACATTGATCATGTTTTCATGTGTTTGTTAGATATTTAACTTCTTTGGATAAATGTCAATTCAAACCATTTGTCCATTTATTAATTAGGTTGTCTTTTTGTTATTGAATTGTTAATAGTACTTTACCAGCAGACAGTTTTCAAGAATTGAAACTTGCACATTTTCAGAGCATACATAGGGAGTTCTTTCTTCTATTAGTTATTTGCTAAAATGACAGAAACTTGTGAAACACTGGATAGTAACACTTCTAACTCAGAAAGATAAGTTAAAGATCTGTAATAATACATGAATAAAAATGTCCAAAACAATCAAGTGTTTCTCCTATGCAATTTTCTGTTCAAATATTTAAAAGTGATGATGTCTGTTCTTTAGAAATACATATTAAAATCTGCTGAGGATGAAGAATATTAAACTATAGAAACACATAATTCTCTCTATATCACCACTGTATAAGTAAAATATTGGGCAAGCGAGGAAAACGTGCAAATTAATATGGTATTTGAATTGCACTTCTCACTTTAATTTTAAAAATTTGTATCTAATGTCTATTTAAAAAGAGAAAATGTATTAGCAATTTCTCAGCTTTTACAATTCTTGTTTTTCAGAAAGAATGCCAAATTTTAAGACATGTTTATGTCTTCTTTACTGATTTGGTATACTCTTTATTTAGTCAACAGATTTAAATTTAAAGCCACAATAAGGTATTGGTAATATATTAACCATCATAGATTTCTTTCATATCATTTTGAAATTTATCACAGTTTTCAGGGTCTTGTCATATCCTAGGGATCTAAATCAAGAATAACCTGCTATCACCCCTTCAGCATTAAAGGAGAACCCCACAAGCTAGGATGTGCCAATGTGACATTTGAATCAATAGCAGGCATATCATGTCAGGACCATGACATGATAAGACCAATTCCAATCCAGGAGTTAGAGTAAACCAAGACAATTGTATTGTTCTTATAATTAATGCTGACCCTTGTCCCCACAGGTTCCAGATTGGTTGCAGATTCAACCAACATTGGATCAAAAATGATCCAATCATTTTTTTCCATCAGGAAAAAAAGAAATTCAGGTACTTCGCTGGTGGTCCAATGGTTAAGAATCCACCTTGCAATGCACAGGACACTGGTCCAACCCCTGGTCCAGGAAAATTCCACAGGACCTAAGCCTGCATGCCACAACTGCTGAGCCCACACTCTACAGCCTGTGAGGCAACTATTACTGAGCCCTCGAGCAGCAATTACTGAGGCCTGCGTGCCTAGAGCCTGTGCACTGCAACCAAAGAAGCCACCACAATGAGAAGTCCCTACTCTCACAACTAGAGACAACCCAAGTGCACCATCAAAGACCAAGTGCAGCCCAAAATAAATTTTTTGTTTTTTAAAAAAATTCAAGAAATTTCCAAAGATCAAAACTTGAATTTGCCATACACCAGCAACTATTTACACAGCATCTACATTGTACTGGACATTACAAGTACTCTAGAGATGATTAAAAGTATATAGGAGTATGTATATAGATTACATGCAAGTACAACTTCATAGAATGCAAGGGACTTGAGTATCAGCAGATTTTGGTATCGAGGGGGATCCTGGAACCAATACCTCTAGGATACTGAGGGAAGACTATACTACAATTTTATCTGAGTGATACCTTGCACCTATTGATCAATCCTGAGATTGTTCTAAGTTAAGATCATAGGTATCCAAGGATGGCATCATCAGTTCCAGTTGTCTCATTTAATTTTCACACAATTCTAAAAGGATGAGCTTGCAGCATTAGAAAAACAGAATTTAATTTTCTGTTTTCATCTTAAATGATGATATAACAGTCCAAAACTGTTTAAATAACTCTTCTTTCCCTAATAATAGGCTTTTCGAAAATTATTTCCATTAAGTCCTCTCAGTGTGGGTGTTGTCCTAAAGAAAAAAAAAAAAAAAAAAATAGCCATGTCCTATTGCTTTGAGTAACTTTTATCAGCTTACTTACCTCACTAAATTTAGAAAACAACCCCAAATTCCCTGAGAAGCTCAGCTGATTTAATACACAAGGTTGCATAGTTTAGGCTCTTTAACACATGACTGGAATGAGACAACACTGTTTTTTTTTTTTCTAGCTTTCTCACCTATATTTCAGTTTCTCCTCCCTAACACACAGCATGACAGACCCATGGTCTTTGGTGTTTTCTGTATATTTTCTTTACTCTCAAGGCAATATTGCAAAAGTACTCCAACTCTCCCATCTATTTTGTTTTCTCTGGCTTCACCTCAAACATGAAGGTCTTCTTCTTCCATTGCCAGTGGTCTGGTTTAATATCTCTGTTTTGATGATGCTTATGTATTGCCTATAACAGTGTTCATACACTATCATAGCATATAGCCATACATGCATACTCTCACACACATAGAGTGGCATTTTGCCTTTTTGTGATACTGTGATTTATGATAAGAAATGCTAAGGAGATCCAACCAGTCCATCCTAAAGGAGAACAGTCCTGGGTGTTCACTGGAAGGACTGATGCTGAAGCTGAAACTCCAATACTTTGGCCACCTCATGTAAAGAGTTGACTCATTGGAAAAGACCCTGATGCTAGGAGGGATTGGGGGCAGGAGGAGAAGGGGACAACAGAGGATGAGATGGCTGGATGGCATCACCGACTCGATGGACATGAGCTTGGGTAAACTCTGGGAGTTGGTGATGGACAGGGAGGCCTGTGTGCTGCGATTCACGGGGTCACAAAGAGTTGGACACGACTGAGCGACTGAACTGAACTGATTTGGTCTTTGTCCCCATCCCCATTTCTGGCACCAAGCACCTAAAACCCCTGTAATTTCCTCAAAGATGAGAGCTTAAAGGTGTCTTTTTATGTTAAGGAGTTGACTTTTGGAAAGCACCTAAGGATGGGGACTGACTGCCGTGGGGAGCCAACCAATCTTGTGATTAGAGGGTTGAAATTTCCAGGTTCTGATTCTCTACCTGCTTGGCAAGGGGATCAGAGTCCCAGTAGGAAGTTGATGGAAACTCACATAGAGTCCTTTGGGAACAGTTAAAACACAAACTGATTACAAAGGTAAGTGGAGGATCCAGAGAAAGCACAAAGGATAGTGCAGTACCTCAAGGCTAATCAAAGGGTGGGAGATGTTATCACCCTAAACTCTAAAGAGTGAGGGGAATGAGCAGCTCTTGGTACAAGGAGACAAAGGGCTGTGTCCAGAGAGCTGGTCCAGAGAGCTGTGTCCAGAGACTCAAAGCAAAAAATTGGAAGCCAGGGGAACAAATACTCAAACCTCACTCTCTTCCCTCAGGCCCATCTCCTCCCATGCTCTGCACTGGCTGAGTCCAACCAGTTCTTAGAGGGCAGCCCACCAGGATACAGAACAGAGTGAAAACAAAAACCATCAAGAGACAATCTGAAGGGGCAAACAAAGTATCCAGCTCAAGAGGCCAATATAGTTTAAGAAGCAACAACTGAGTCACAGTGTAAATAGCATCCTGTTAATAGCAAATAAATAAAAGTAACAACCTTTACATGGTTCACATGGCAGCTGCTTGGACTTTAACCTACACTTCCATAGGAGAAAAAGGGAAGTCACATGTTCTAAAGAAGAGGGAGCGGAATCTAGAAAAGGGTTAGATAAAGAATATAGAGCTTGTGAACAGAAAACCACCAAAGGGAATGCATCTACTTTCTTTATTGCCTTCACATTCTGCATTAAAACTTGGTTTCCAGGGCTTCCCTTAGTGATCCAGTGCTTAAGAATCTGCTTGCCGACAAAGGACATGGATTTAATCCCTGGTCAGGGAAGAATAGACATGCTGAGGAGCAGCTAAGCCCGTGTGCCACATCTACGGAGCCTGTGCTCCAGACCCTGAGAGCCGCAGCTACTGAGCCCATGTGCTACAGTTACCAAAGCCCCCACACCCCAGAACCCATGCTCCACAACAGCAGAAGCCACTGCAATGAGAAGCCCACACATGGCAACAAAGAGGAGCCCCCACTTGCTGCAACTGGAGGCAGCCCTCACACAGCAACAAAGACCTAGCACAGCTAAAATAAATAAATAAACCAATCTTAAAAAAAAAAAAAAAAAACTCCGTTTCCAGAAGTTCTAGGCCACTTTATCTAATTTAAGATATGTGTGTGTGTGTGTGTATACATATATATATACAGAGAGAAAGAACCTCCCAAGCTAATATTATTCAATTTTCATTCTGCATCTATTTTATATTTTGTATCTCATAATTTTATTATTCTCACATTTAATACACTTGGTTTATAACTCTAAACAGATTGTAAGATCCTAGAAGGCAGAAAAACCTCTTTTTTTGTACCTCTCATGAAGCGTATTACAATGACCTTACAAAAGCAGCACTCAAAGAATGTCTCTCAACCAGCTCCCTATAGGCCAAAAAAAAGTCTTGCCTTCAGCAATTACCAGACATTTCTGATGGTTGTTAATTATGTCTCACATTAGTGGGACATTGCTTTGAACAGGAAATATTTTTACGGATGCATGTGTACTCTGTTGTTCAGTCATGTCCAACTCTTTGCAGCCCCTTGGACTGCAGCCCAGCAGGCTCCTCTGTCCATGGGATTTATCAGGCAAGAATATCAGAGTGGGTTTCATTTCCTCTTCCAGAGGACGTTCCAGACCCAGGGATTGAACCCACATCTCCTTATTGCAGATGGATTCTTTACCACTGAAACACTGGGGAAGCCTGATTTTTATGGGTAACTTTTATCAAAGTTTATCTAATATAAATATATCTCATGTATGCTAACTACTACTTGGGAAAAAATGAAACTGTTAAATTAATGAAAATAGTTCCTTTTGCCACTAACATATTTTTTTTTCCTGTATGATGCTTCTTGATGTAGCAAAATTCTATGGGATAATAGGAAGAAAGAGAGAAAATGAAATCAATTTGGGAACCCCTTGTCAGACACTATTAATGTATTCCTTCATTTTTTTTCAACAAACACTGAACACTGCTGAGGATATAGCAGTGAACAGTCACAATCCTGGCTTTTATGGAGCTTATATTCTAGTAGGGGAAAACACATCATAAACAAGGAAATATACTTGTTAATTAGTGCAGTTGTGTAAACAGAAATAAAGCAAAGGACGGGAAGAGTGAGTGAAGGCAGTGGCTAAGCCCTATTTTAGGCAGTGTGATCAGGGAAAGTATATCCAAGAGGAACGTTTAAACAAATGATAGTTACTTCAATGAGTGGGAAGCATACCATGCACATATTTGGGAGGCTATCAGACAACAGGGGAAATGAAAGTATGAATAAAAAGCAAAAGCTTATGAGCAAAATCTAAATACTACAGTGCTTCATAGGTTGATACATCCATCTAAAGTATTTCCCAGGAAATGTCTGTTTTCATGGAACCCCAAAGGAACCCATTCCAAGTGGATAAAAGTATCCATGTGACTAGAGATCAAGCTTTGTGATCCACAGGCAAACTCCGATTTGAAGTGGGTTGAGAGCCACAAGGATTTTCTGTCTGGTTTCCCAGAAACATTTCTTACAGAAATCATTTGAAAAGGAATCACACTAAAGGATGTTAATGGAATAACAAAGGAGCTGAGAAAGAGTTTAAAGAAAAGTGAATGATAGTTACTCTGTGTTTTTCCCATGCTGGCTGCAGATCAGAATCAAAGGATCTCTTCAAATAATACCTGGGTCTCATCTCCAGAGATTCTGATTTAACAGGTGTGGTGCGGGACTGAGGTGTTGGTGTTTTGTTTTGTTTTTTTTTTTAAGTTCCCCAAGTTAGTCTGTGGAGAAGGAAATGGCAGCCCACTCCAGTATTCTTGCCTGGAAAATTCCATGAACAGAGGAGCCTGGCGGGCTACAGCCCATGGAATCTCACAGAGTCGAACACTACTGAAGGGACTTAGCATCCAAGTGAGTCTGACATGCAGTCAACTGAGAATCAATGTTGTTAAAATACATGAGTTAAGCTTTTAAAAATTAAAAACAAAAACAACAACATGCCAGGCATTGCTTCTGGAATGCAAAAGATATCTCGTGATTATACAATTAGTGAATTGAATTATGTACAGAGTACTTATTATATGCTAGAAGCTTAGCACTTAGCAGATGCGAAAGGGTAAACCAGTCCCTATCTTCACGGAACTAAAAATGGCGAAAGGCAATATAAACAACTTAAAAAGAGAGGGAGTGTGTGATACCTGCTAGATAGAAAAGTATGATGAGATAGAGAGTATCTGGGTAGACTACTTTTGTTAGGTTGATGAGAAAAGCCCTCTCTGGAGAGTTATAATTTAAGCTGAAATCTGAAAGATGAGAAACCATCTAGAAAGCTTGGCATGTGTATAGCAAATACAAAAGCCCTGAGGAACAAAGTTGCTTAGTATGCTCTTAAAACAGAAAGAAGGCAACTATGATAGGAGTTAGAGTGAAAAAAAATGCGGTGTAAGATGAAGCAAGGAATCTGGATTTTGCTCTCAGACTAACAGGAAACTCCAGAAGGATTTTAAGCAGAGGAGAGATTTGATTTCTCTACATTAATAAAAGACCACTGCGTTGTGGGGAGAATGGATTGTGGGGTTAGGAAAAGGGCACTAGAAGCAGGAAAACCAGTTCAAGCAAGAGATGATGCTGGCTTGAACCAGGGTTTTTGCAAGGATGAAACAGGGATGTGGTGATCTCCCGGAAAGCAAAGCCCACACATCTATCACAGTTAAATTCATAAAACAAGTGATTATTTTCTCTAATATACATACTTCATGCTTTGCTAGAGGTAACAATTATTCTACTAACTTTACCTAGAAAATGAAGACCGCAAAACTGTTTGACCATCTGTTCTCCCTCTTTGTAATGAAACAACATATTTGAGGGTGATTTCGGCTAACTCTCTTTGCTGCTGCTGCTGCTGTTGCTAAGTCGCTTCAGTCATGTCCAACTCTGTGCGACCCCATAGACGGCAGCCCACCAGGCTCCTTTGTCCCTGGGATTCTCCAGGCAAGAATACTGGAGTGGGTTGCCATTTCCTTCTCCGATGCATGCATGCATGCTAAGTCGCTTCAGTCATGTCCGACTGTGCGACCCTATGGGCAGCAGCCCACCAGGCTCCTCTGTCCACGGGATTCTCTAGGCAAGAATACTGGAGTGGGTTGCCATTTCCTTCTAACAACAGCTAATTGTTAGTCTTTCCACTTGTCTCAAAGTTTCCATCACCTTGTACAGATCATTACGATCAGACAATGCTTCAACTGTATCATAAAAAGGTGCTAACATAGCCAAAAGTTTTTCTACTTTTAGATTTCTGGTACGGTGTTTTGGGAAAAGATGCAGTTAGGTGAATGTAGCTATGTGAGAGCAAAAGGAAGTGGGAGAGAGGTTGATGGAGTGTTATTGGTCTTTTGAGGAAGCTGGTTTATGATATTCAAAGATCACTTATTGTGTTGTTGATTTCTTAGGGAATAATCAACATTAACTTTCTATTATTATGGCCCTTTAGCTATAAAAATTAAGTAAATTTCATGCAAAGAATTTCCCTATTTAGATAGTAGGAAACTGTTCACTGATGAAGATGAGAAAGACTTTCTAGTTTACTACTTCCAGTGAATCCCAAAATCACAGATAATTACTCCCATCAGGCCCAACCACTATAATTATATTAGTGCCCTCTGCTGTACATGTGCAAAATTACAGAAAACTATGCAATATTTCAAAGTTTGTCTGGACCAGACATTCTTGGCTTTGGTTCTCTCCAGAAGCAAGGTTTTAATAGTATCTTTATTTCATTTCATCTGGACAACTTTTACATGTTAGGTGAAATCTTGTCCCATGTAATTACCAGCTAGTCTAGACAGAATAATAGTGTGTAAAAGGCAGTCATAGACTGATTGTTATACTGGGGAAAATATTAATTAAATGTTTGTAACATGAGTGAAGTTATAATATGACAATTATTGAAAACTTAGCCTTTCTTTTATAATCATTTGCACTGATCAGTTTCTCCTTGACTTTCCTTTTGTGTATCCTCCTGAGTTTACATTGTCAGAGTCAATTTTGAGACCCATAAACCTGTTTGTTTGCTTATGACATTCAATAATTATTTTATATGACATTTGTTTTGTGCCATTTGATTTGTTCCTATGCCCTAAATTAAAAATTTCTGCTTCTGTCTGAGTTTTATTAACTGAAAATAGTATTAATAGGCTGAGGCCATACCAGTAAGTGGTCCTCTGTCAAACACTTATCTTTTTGTTTATCTGTTCTTCCATGTCATGAAGTTGTAAGCATCACACTCACCTTTAAATAATCATTCTACATTTTTAGAGCAGCATACTCCATTCAGATTTACATGCTATATCTTAATTTGTTGAATTTTCCCTCTATGAATGAAGAAATATTTAAAATAGCATAGTTTGAAATGAAAACAAGGATTTGTTTATACATGCTGATTTGGGTAATAATCTGTGAGTCTGGGAAATGAGTATTGTGAATTTATTTCATGGCACCTTATGCTGAATTTTCTTCCCTGTAAATCCATTAACTTAGTTCATATTTATAACTTTGTTTGGCACAGGTTTCGATAATGTGTAAATATATGTAATTACCCAAATATTTTTCATTACTTTTAAGAACTATATTTATGTTTCAGGTAAGTGAGTTTATCTTAGGAAGTAATTTTTTGTTATGTGTTACTTTTCCAAGAAAAAGTATGACATTTTTCAAAACTAGGAAAATATTTAGACATCATGTTAAAATTAAAATGTACAAATAGAACAGTGGGAAATAGATAAATAGTTTCAAGCATCAATAGACATAAATTAGATTAACTGCCAAATTTGGGGGGAAATTCAGTCCCTTTTCAGATATAGCTCAATGCAGGATGAGAGTAGAAAAGGGGACTAAGATGAAAATTAAGTGAATGGTGTTGGAAAAAACTTTTATAATGCTCTGTTCTATTATCCAGTTAAGTGCTTTTCCTCTGAATATCATTTTCTGTTTGGGATGCTTCAACCTAAAAACCTCTATGCAGGTCAAGAAACAACAGTTAGAACTGGACATAGAACAACTAACTGGTTAAAAAATTGGGCTGTTGAATAGACGTGGCAAGAGTGGTCATCCTTGTGTTCTTCCTAATCTTAGAGGACATTTTTTCAACTTTTCATCATTAAGCAAGATGTTAGTGGTGGATTTCTCATGTATGGTCTTTATTATGTTGAAATACATTCACTCTGTACTTAAGTTTGTCAAGAGTTTTTATCATGAAAGGATATTGAATGTTGTTCAGTGCTTTTTCTGCATCTACTGAGATTATCATATGATTTTTATTTTTCATTCTGTTAATGTGGTTCATCACATTATTAATGTATTTGTTGAATTATCCTTGCATAATTGAGGTTAATCCCACTTCAGAGAGTACAATCCTTTTAAAGTATTGTTGAATTCGATTTGTTAATACTTTGTTGAATATTTTCATATCTATGTTCATCAGAGATGTTGGTCTATAGCTTTCTTTTCTTGTAGTGTCTTTATCTGATTTGGGTGTCAGGGTAATGCTAGCTCTATAAAATGCATTTGGAAGTGTTCCCTCTTCTTCAGTTTTTTGGAATAGTTTGAAAAAGATTATTATTTATTCTTTTTTGAATGTTTGGTAGAATTCATCAGCCAAACCATGTACATCTAGGCTTTTCTTTCTTGGGAAGTTTTTGGTTACTGATTCAATCTCTTTGCCAGTTATAGATCTAGTTAGATTTTCTATTTCTTCATGATTCAGTCTTGGTAGAGTGTATTTCTAGGAATTTACCCATATCTTTTAACTTATTCAATTTGTTCCCATATGAATGTTCATAATAGTCTCTGATATTAATACTATGTATTTCTGTGGTATCTGAGTATCCTGATTGGATAACTGCAAATGACTTGTCTTTAAGCTCACAGACTTTTTCCTATTGCTAACCACATCTGCTGTTGAAGATCTGTTTCATTTTTCACTTCATTTTTGTATCCTCATTTTTAGAATTTGCTTTTATTTTTCTGATTTAGAGCTCTCTGTTGAACCTCTCATTTTATTCATGTATTATTTTCCTGATTTCATTGAGTTATCTATTTATGTTCTCTTGTAGTTCACTGAGCATCCTTAAAACAATTATTTTAAGTTGTTTGTCAGGAAATATGTAGATATACATTTATTTGTGCTCTGAAACTGGAAAACTATCATGTTCCTTTTGTGGAGTCATGTTTCCTTGATTTTATGTGTTCCTTGAGGTTTTGCATTGATGTCTTTGCATTTGAAGCAGTAATCACTTCATCCAGTCTTGCAGACTGGATTTGGGAGGCATATATCTTCACCTTCACACGGGCTTCCCTTGTGGCTCAGCTGGTAAAGAATCCACCTGCAATATGGGAGACCTTGTTCGATCCTTGGGTTGGGAAGATTCCCTGGAGAAGGGAAAGGTTCCAGTATTCTGGCCTGGAGAATTCCATAATACAGTCCATGGGGTTGCAAAGAGTCAGACATGACTGAGCAACTTTCACTTTCACTTTATCTTCACCTGTTAGTCTGGTTAAGAATTCTGAGGATTTTCTATGGATGTGTCTGGTTCACACTTCTAGTTCCCTCTTAGTGAGGAGTTCTTAAAATTATATGCTTTTCTCAATCCCACAAAGTCAGCCTCAGTACTTTGAGGTTCCTGTTTGTTTTCTCTAGGGCAATACTCTAAAATGCTCAAGTTTGTGAGCTTGTTCTTGATCCCACAGTTAGGTTGACTTTCTACACTTCTTTATTAGCTACCTGCAAAGGCTCACTCTTGCCATCTCTACAGTCTGCTAGAATGGGGGGAGGAAGAAGAGATGCGAGTATGAAGGAGAAGCTCATAGTGGTGTGGGTACCTGTGAGCCAGTTGCAGAGGCCCACAGGTGAGGTATATCCAGTGGCTAGTGGGTGAGCTTCCTAATAGAGTCTGTGTTGTGGTTAGCAGAAGAAATGAAAAGCCATTAGTAGTGTCCCTTTGATGAGTTCTGAGCCCTGGTTACTTTGCTCCCAGCCTTTCCCAGCCCCTCAATCTTGTAGATTTCTTCATCCATATGGATGAAGCAGGAAAGAACTAGACCTCCTGGACAGTGTCCTGCATGGCTAGGGAAGTCTGGCTGTCATTCATACACTCTCACTTTTCCCCTGTGGAGAAAATAGCAACTTGTTACTAACTCAAATGAGCCAACAAGTTATATTCACATAACAACCTATACATGGATATTTACAGCATTATTATACATAATTGCCCAAATCTGGAAGCAACCAAGATGTCTTTTAGTATATAAATGGGTAAATTAGCTGTGATACATCTAGACTATGCAACATGATTCAGTGCTAAAAACAAATGAGCTAGCAAGTCACAAACAGACATGGAGAAACTTAAATGTGTATTAACTTTTAAAAAAGCCAATCTGGAAAGGTTATGTGCTGTTATGATTCCATCTATATGATATTTTGGAAAAGGCAAAACTATGAGGACAGTAAAAAGAGTAGTGGTTGCCAGGGGTTGGAGTATGACTGGATGAATAAGCAGGGTACAGAGGATTTTTACAGCCAGGTAACTATTCTGTATGAAACTCTAATTGTAAATTTTTCCAAACTCATAGAATATACAACACCAAGAGTGAAACATAATGTTTAAATATGGACTTTAGTAAATAGTATTGTATCAATATTGGCTCACCAATTATAATAAATGTATAAAACTAGTGTAAAATATTAATAAGGTGGGAAAGTGGGGGAGGAGTGGTATATATGGAAATTCACTGTACTTTCTGCTCCTTTTCTGTCAACCTAAAAACTTTTTTTTAAGTCTATTAATTCTTTTTTTTTTAATTTACTTATAATAGCCAAAAACTGGAAGCACCCAGATGTCCTTCAATGAGTGAATGGTTACATAAACTGTGATATATCTATAACATGGAATAGTACTCAGCAACAAGAAGAAACAATCTATTGATAACATGCAACTTTAAAAAAAATGTGAAAGTCACTCAGTCATGTCCAACTCTTTGCGACCCCATGGACTATATAGTCCATGGAATTCTCCAGGCCAGAATACTGGAATGGCTAGCCTTTCCCTTCTCCAGGGGATCTTCCTAAGCCAGGGATCGAACACTTGGATGAATCTAAAAGGAATTCTGCTGTGTGAGAAAAACCAATCACAAAAAGTAATATACTTACAGTGTCATTGAAACACATACATTACCATAGGTAAAACAGATATCTAGTTGGAAGTTGACATAAAACATAGGGAGCTCAATACAGTGCTCTGGGTGACAACATATGGGTGTGGGAGGGAGAGTCAAATAATAAGTAATATATTTTATGATTCCATTTATATAACATTCTAGAAATGAGAGGCTACCAGTAGTTAAGGATGGTAGGGGAACAGGGGTGAATGTGAGCCTAAAGGAATAATAATATGAAAGAACCCTAAGATGATGGAACAGTTCTGTATCTTGAAGGTGGTGACTGCTGTATCAAGATAAAGCAAGTGATAAAATTTGAACAGAACTAAATACACAGACACACAAGTTTATGCAGAACTGCTGACATTTGAATAAGATCAATAGATTGTATCAGAGTCAGCTTCCTGATTGTGATACTGTACTACAGCTGTACAAGATGTTATCGCTGGGGCAAACTGTGAGAAGGGTATGTGGGCTCTCTCTGCATTATCTCTTACAACTGCATGTGAACCTACAATTATTCCAAAATTAAAATCCAAAAATATTCAGCACTCTATTTATCAATAAGCACAACTAAGGCAGTGAGAGGAGAACCACAAACTGGGAGAAGATATTTGCCTAACCCATAAAGGATTAGTATACAGACTATATAAAGAGTGAATGAGAATTTTTCTAAATTATCAATCGTCCAATAGAAACAATAGCACAGACATGTCATAGAAGATGGAAAAAATAGCAAATAAACGTATAAAAATGTGCTGTATATCATAAGTAACTAGTGAAATATTAATTAAAATTATGATACAGGATGTCACAACTTGATTACATATATTTGAATATATTATGCAAATATGCATATTTATATATATGTATTATGACCATATCAAGTTGGCAGAGACTTGAAGCCTCCTAAACTCATATAACACTACTTAATGTAAATATTGGTAAAAATCATTTTAGAAAACCATTAGTCAATACTTAGAAATTTTGAATCTGGTATACACATACTTCATAATCCAGTAATTCTACTCTTAGTTCTGTATCTAGAAAAATTCTTGCCCATTTGTACAAGAAGACATCTTTATATTTGCTCTTTTCCCAATAGCAAAAATTGAAAGCATCCACAGTCTTTCGTCAGTAGAACTGATTGATAAATTATAGTATATTCATTCAATAGATTACACTTTAGCAGTAAAAATGAATGAACCCCAAGTATACACATCCACATGGACAATCTCTGCAGCATATTGGAAGCAATACAGACAAGTTACAGAACAAATCATATGATTCCAACTTATTTATAGGACAAATAGCTATGTAGATGGAAAACTTAAAAGTAAAGGAAGGGGAGTATCAAATCATATAAATGCTGATGATGGTTACCTCTGAGAAAGGTTGGAGATTGCAATTTGGAGGAGAATCAGGACAAATTAAAGATGTACTAATTCTTAAGGTGAGAGAAAAATGGATGCTTATTTTATCATTATTTTAGAAATCTACTTGTACATTACATACCCTCATTTATTTGTGACACATTTCATAATAGAAAACTTTACAAATAAACTCACAAGATAAAGAGATGTTTAAGTCTGATGACCTGGATGAATAGACTCTAATGCCAGTAGCTGACTTAGATCTCTAGAAATCAAATGAAGTAAAGAGAGCAAAGAACTTGAGGAAAAAAATACTGCTCGTAACTCAAGCTTTTGTTTCCCTAAGTGAGCATCTAAGTTTGCATCTGACTTAGATCTTTGTGTGGCATAGCTTTATAATTCTTAAAAATCCTTAGATATGGTCCACAGTATTTTCAAATTATGAATGTTTCAGGGGATCGTGCAGCCTAAAGAAGTTCAGTTTTATTGATGCAGCTGTACTTTTAAATTTTTATTATAATTTCCCTTTCAGTTGAACTTCTGTGTCCATTTCTATAGCTATAATGAATAGAAAGTCAAAGCCAAGAAAAACTGATTATAGACATAATATCCTAAAGATAAAATTTCAGAGAATATACATTCTACAACTCACATCTTTACAGTGCCATAATAGACTAGTGGACATTTCATCAGCAATATTATTCAAAACAGATTTTTATTCAGGATCTACCCTGAACTTAAATGAGGCCAGCAAGATTTTGCACCTTGTTCTCTTATCACTATGTCTGTAAGAAGTGAAAAATAGTGTTGAGATTCTGAAAAGATTATTGAAACAAATAACCAGGAAAAATGATTGCCCTAATAGGACTGTGAAGTACTTTGGTGCTGGACAAGAGATGCTCTGTTAGTGCTGACTAGAACAGCATAGCTTTGAGACTTGGATCACAGAACCCTCCCTCATTAAAAGAAGCCCATATGGCTCACAAACCTATCTAAGACCCCCAACTATGTGCTTCCTTCAGCCTCAGATCTTTAATCAACACAGATGCTGAGATTTTAGCCAAGGTGCTTGCCCTGCATCTGAATAAACTGTTCCTGCAATTAATTAACCCAGACCAAGCAGTTTTTGTGCTGGTCACAGATCCTCTGGCAACCAGAGGAGACCCTCATCCATCATCTCGCACCACCAACTCTGCATTTATACCCCGTCCTTATACTGAGAAGGCATCTGAGGAGAGAGTGAGCCTATCTATGTTTCAAACATTAGTTAGTTTGGGTGTAAGATGAGCGTTCTTCAATTCCACAAGATTCTACCTCCTCATATATAAAGTGAGCCTTGTCCACTGTTTTACAAAATAACCAAAAGTTTCTTCTCTTATTGTACAACAGACCCAAAGATTTTTTTTTGTTTACATATACCTTGTTATCAATAGAACTAAATATTCATATTGTTAACATCATATAACCCAAACTAGCATTAATTCATTACTTAATCCACTTTCCACAATGTTGAGGTCTCTTTGATAACCAAAACCCACTGAAATGTTGTGAAGTGATTGGCCTCCAACTAATTAAAAAAAAAAAAAAAAGTTAAAAAAAAAAGATTTTATAAATATCATATTTAATATTTCAGAAACTTTTCCTTTTACATTTAACAATAAACTATATGTCAAAGAAAGTGAAAAAAAAAAATAAATCTAACCCCTGTCAACAGTGTTGAATTTTAAAAGAAAACAGATTTCTATGATTCTTCCTCAGGGCTTTATATTATCTCTCTAAACATAGAATGGAATGGAGGCAGAAATGGACAACACGTTTATAACTCCAAAACACTTTAAGAAAATGAATATTTTTTTCCATTAACATGAAAAGATTAAGGAAGAATTGGAAAATTGCACCAATATTGACAGCAGTGCAAGAAAACAGCAGTGGGAAGTAGGTGTGTGCCTGCCACTCAGTCCCTCGACTCTATTGTTGATGGAGTGTAAGTTTCATATTATCATGCAACTGACTCTTCTAAATCTCTTGCCCACCCCAACAGTACAGTATCTAATAATTTCTATTCCCTGTGTTTTTCTAGTGTCTTTAAGATCAGTTCAGTTCAGTCGCTCAGTTGTGTCTGACTCTTTGCAATCCCATGGACTGCAGCACCCCAGGCTTCCCTGTCTATCACCATCTCCCAAGGCTTGCTCAAACTCATGTCAGTTGAGTCGGTGATTACATCCAACCATCTCATCCTCTGTCATCCCCTTCTCCTCCTGCCTTCAATCTTTCCCAGCATCAGGGTCTTTTCAAATGGGTCAGTTCTTCACATCAGGTGGCCAAAGTATTGGAGTTTCAGCTTCATCATCAGTCCTTCACATGAATATTCAAGACTGATTTCCTTGGGATTGACTGGTTTGATCTCCTTGCTGTCCAAGGGACTCAAGAGTCTTCTCCAACACCACAGTTCAAAAGCATCAATGGTTCGGCGCTCAGCTTTTTTTATAGTCCAACTCTCACATCCATACGTGACTACTAGATAAACCATAGCTTTGACTAGATGGACCTTTGTTGGCAAAGTAATGTCTCTGCTTTTTAATATGCTGCCTAGGTTGGTCATAGCTTTTCTTCCAAGTAGCAAGCGTCTTTTAACTTCATAGCTGCAGTCACCATCTGCAGTGATTTTGGAGCTCAAAAAAAAAATAAAGTCTTTCACTATTTCCACTGTTTCCCCATCTATTTGCCATGAAGTGACGGGATTAGATGCCATGATCTTAGTTTTCTGAATTTTGTGTTATAAACCAACTTTTTCACTCACCTCTTTCATTTTCATCAAGAGGCTCTTTAGCTCTTCTTTGCTTTCTGCCATAAGAATGCTGTCATCTGCTTATCTGAGGTTATTGATATTTCTCCCGGCAATATTGATTCCAGCTTGTGCTGCATCCAGCCCATAGTTCTTCAGGCACTGTGTCTATCAGATCTAATCCCTTGACTCTATTTGTCACGTCCACTGTATAATCATAAGCGATTTGATTTAGTTCATACTTGAATGGTCTAGTGGTTTCCCCTACTTTCTTCAATTTCAGTCTGAATTTTGCAATAAGGAGATTCTTTGATTCATAAATAATAAATAATTAAATAATATAATATACTATTTAAAATATTTTAACATATCATATTTTAATATAAATAAAATATAAACTTTATTTAAATAAATAAATAATAATAATAAGATACTTTAAATATCTTCATGAATATTTATCTAAGAGAAGTTGTTTTTACATTTGCTTTTAAGCTTATTCATCTTTGGACCAAAATATTTTTCATAGGAAGATATCCTTAAATTGATACTGAAAATAAAATTGAGAAAACAAGATTCACTAGGCACATGTTTGATGGGGGAAAAAAGACTTTTATCAAACTTACCAATTCCAAATAATTATGGATCTTTGAATCATACCTTGTGATGGGCAACTGTCACAGGAAATTTTCCTTTAAAGTAGGAATATTTAAACTTCATAAATTGTTGAAAACTGAAATGAGTTAATTTAAAAAGTTTCTTAAGAGAAATTATTTGATGGTAGAGTAATGGGAAGCTTTGGAAAGAGCGGTGATGGTTGCACAATTGTGAATGTAATTAATGCCACTGAAAAATACACATAAAAAATGGGTAAAATAGCAAATTTTATGTTATGTATATATATTTTCCCACTATAAAAATGGAAGAAGCAGAGATTGTTTGGTTTTATGATAGGGATATACCCATGAGAAATTAGTTGTGCAAGCCTTATAGTCCTATCTTTACAAAGGCTTATTTTGAGAATTTTACTTAAATATTTATTTCAGTTTCTACTTGGAATTGGCTATATTTTCCACACCCACAGAAGGCTTATTGAAGAAAAATGAAAGGACTTATCAAGAAGAGTAAGATAAGAAAATAACATATTTTTTAAAAAATATTTTACAAAAGTTAATGGCATGTTTTGGAAAACATGTTATTTGTTTATCTCAAAACCATATAAAGCTGCACAGAGTGGTTACTGAAATACAAGGATACTGGAATGCAGGTTTAATGATACTGTATTTTCAAGTTATTTGATGGAAATTTTCTTCATATATTCATCAATAACTCTTAGTTACACTACTTGTGCCAACCACTGGTCTAAACAAAGATTATGATACTTGTCCTACACATTACATTCTGGAAAGGGAGAGAAAGAGAGTATGTGGTCAGCAGGATTTTGGCCCCAGTATCTTTGCCTACTTGTATTATCGATATGAATATATTACCTTACATTTCAGAAGGAATCCAGGGTTGGAATTGAGGTTGCTAATCCACTGACCTTAAACTAGGGAGATTATCCTGCATCATCCAGGTGTGCCCAGTGCAATCACATTGGCCCTTTAAGTGGAAGAAGAAGGCAGAAGAAGAGTCAGAGAGATGCAGCAGGACTTGCAGCACGAGAGGGACTGCCATTGATGATTTCAAAGGTGGACAAGGGGAGGTGATAAAGAATGTTGGTATCTCCAGAAGTTAGGAAGAGCCCTCCCCTGAGTGGTAGCAAACTAAAAGAGGACGGCAGTCATCACCACATGGAAATGAATTCTGCCAGCAACAAAACGAGCAAGAAATCAGATCCTCTCTCCTCTAGGGCCTTCAGAAAGGAATACAAACCCTTCTGACACTTGGACTTTAGCCTGGTGAGACTAAACTTGAACTTGTGACCTGTAGAGGTTTATTACAGCCTGGGCTAGAACTTGGTTTGGCATTTTCTTACACAACTGCATGGGAGGCTAGTAAATGGTAGTCTATCTGTGTGCTTAGGAGAAACATTAAATGAGTTTGCTAAAGAGCTAGCCAGTCTCTGAAGCATGACTTAATAGAAAAAGTAAACAAGTATACGAACAGATAATTTGCCCAAAATGAAATAAATCCAACAATTTTAAGGCATTTGACAGCACCACAAATCAAAAGTACAACTTTTTTTTAAAGTTACAACTTTTCACTTACCAAATTGGCAAAGATCTTTTTTATTTGGTAGTATCTGCTATTGGACTAGATCGGGGAAAACAGAATTCGTGTAAGGCTGGAAGAAAGGGCAATTTGGCAGTGTATGTCAGAGCTTTTCTTTCTTCTTTTTATTGAAGTGTAGTTGATTTACGATGTTGTGTTAGTTTCTGGTATACAGTAAAGTGATTCAACGATACATATATACATATCCTTTGTGATATTTTTCCATTATTGCTTATTACAGAATACTGAATATTCCTGGGCTATACAGTAGGACCTTGTTGTTTATCTATTTATATATAGTAGTTTGTATCTGCTAATCCCATATTCCCAATTTATTTCTCCTTCACTCCCTTTTCTTTTTGGTAACCATTAGTTTGTTTTCCATGTCTGGGAGTCTGTTTCTATCTTGTAATTAAGTTCATTTGTGTTGTCAGAGTTTTCAAAATGCACATCTGAGATCTAGCAATGTGATATCTAGGAATTATCCTAAGGAAAATATTAAATATCTTTAAATTTTCACTCTAGCAACACTTAAAATGGGGAGTGTGAGTAGACAAATATATATTTGAATGTATTTTAATGATTGGACTTTTTTACAACTTCCAAGTATTCTTTTGTAATGATTCTTTGTGTAATACATTTTAATGTGTATATAGTTTTTTTTTTTTTTTGAAAGCTTTTTATTTATTTATATTTTTTTTTCTTTTTTTTTATTATTATTATTTTTTTTTTCCAGTGGGTTTTGTCATACATTGATATGAATCAGCCATGGATTTACATGTATTCCCAATCCTGATCCCCCCTCCCACCTCCCTCTCCACCCGATTCCTCTGGGTCTTCCCAGTGCACCAGGCCGGAGCACTTGTCTCGTGCATCCCACGTGTATATAGTTTTAACTAGGAATTAACTTTTAGGAATGGAACCAAGGAAATACTTAAACAAGTAGGCAATATATGCTTAACTCATTCACTCTTCACAACAACCCAAGATTAGTGTTAACATTATCCTCATTTTTCCAGTTTGAAGAAACAAGCAAGACTGATTAAGTGATTTCCCCAATATCGTATGGTTTATAAGTGTCACAATTGGGATTCAAACCAGGCAGTCCAGTTCCAAGGTTCATGCTTTGAAACACTAATCTCTTCTCCAAAGAAAAGATTTGTAAAAGAGAGAAAGAGCAGGAAGGAGATATCCTCCTTTCTCAAGACTGAATTATATTCCATTGTGTAAATGTACCACACCCTTTGGATACATTCATCCACTGACTGGCATTTAAGTTGTCCCCTTATCTTGTCTATTGTAAATAGTGCTGCAATAACCATGGAGTGCAAATATGTGGTAGAAATTTTGTTTTCACTTATTTTGGGTACATACACAGAAGTAGAATTGCTGGATTCTATGATACATATATTTTTAGGTTTTTGAGGAAACTCCATCTTGTTTTTCCACAGTGATTGGGCCAATTTATATTCCCACCAACAATGTATAAGTGTCCCATTTTCACCACACGCTCACCATCACCTGCTGTCTCATCCTGATGGCAGCCATTCTAACAGGTATAAATGGATTTGCTTTCCCTGATGACTAGAGATGTCTCTCATGTGCCTGTTGACCATTTGGATAACCCCTTTGGAAAAATGTTCTTCTGCCTGTTTTTAAATTAGATTGTTTAAACTTACACAACGTTACGAGTCAAATTTATTCAATTTTTTTAATAGAGTGGGAGGAAGAATGAGAAAAGCGGAAACAACAAATTGATAAGACTCCCAGGGGCAAGGTTTGACAAAACAAATAAGGTCAGGGAGAATCTGAAAATGGTGACAATCACCAGAGATGCATGCTTCTTTTAAAAAATCTGCCTGGATATATGGAGTAGGAAATGGTAACCCACTCCAGTATTCTTGGCTGGAAAATCCCCTGGATGGAGGAGGCTGGTGGGCTCCTACAGGGCATAGTGCATGGGGTCATAAAGAATCGGGACACAGCTTAGCGATTAAACAACCACCAATGTAAAACTCAACCCAGCCTATTCACCTAGCATCCTGGTTTCCTCTCTCCATGCCTTCTCATCTTCGGTTAACACTCCCAGGGTTCAGCCTGGCTAGAGTTGGCAGTCAGACATAACTTTTGGGAGCAGGGTGGCCTCCCTGAGCCTCTGCAGAAAAAGGCTGGAGGTGGCTGTTGCTCCACCCAGACCCTGCCCCTTCTCCTGGTTAGAAGGGAAGTCCCCGGTGTCTGCTAGGAGAGCAGCGCAGAGTTTTGAAGTAGGGCAAGTTGGGGCCTGCCTGGACTGGCCAACCCAGCCGCCTAGACCCTGCATCACCTGGGGCAGGGAGGTCCCAGGAGTGCCGCCGTCTGTCCTCACTCCTATATCCAGAGGCAGGGGTTTACATAATTTCCGAGTGCCTCCCTTCTCCCGTGGGAGTGCATGGGCGGCAGTACACTGCAGAGGGTGGCCTCTCACTCCATGCCATTCCCCCAAAGCATGTTGGGAGAAGGGTAGCTGGCTGGACCAAACTAGTTTCCCAGATGACTTGAAGTAGTGCAATTAAAAAAAAAAAAATCAGCTGCCAAAAAAAGGGGAAAAAATTGCCTGGATATAAAATTGAGTATTCCACTACTCATATTTAAAATTCTAAATATAGATAAGTGTATTCACCTCTAAATAGCAATTTCAAAGCAATAACATAAATTACTTTTGAGGAATCTGTAGTGCATATCCCCTACATACATACACACAGGTCAAAGGTTATGGATTAGTATACTTAGTCTTGTTAGACGCATTTTTTACAGTATAATTCTAACAAATGTTTTCTAGGAAACTACATTTCTGAAAAACACAAAATGTTTGTTTCTTAGTGGATCCATATAAAAGGGGAAATAAAGTAAAACTGAGAGAAGGTACCCAGAAGAAAATCAGATTCCAAAGTAGAGAGCCAAGATTAAATTTCACTTGTAAAGATAAACAGATATCATATATTTTGTATTTAAGCTATTATATTATTATATACAGGCTTCCCTCCTAGCTCAGTTGGTAAAGAATCTGCCTGCAATGCAGGAGACCCAGGTTTGATCCCTGGGTCGGGAAGATCCCCTGGAGAAGGAATTGGCAACCCACTCCAAGAATACACAAGAACACACAAGTATTCTTGGTGAGCGAATCCCATGGACAGAGGAGCCTGGCAGGTTGCAGTCCATTGGGTCGCAAGAGTCAAACATGACTTAGCGACTAAACCACATCATACACAATACAAGGCAGTATAACATATACAGCTTTATAATTTTATAGTTAAAAAAAATGAAGATTTTTGACTAATTAGCACTTAAAACTTCATTGTATTCTTCAGATTTTTTTCAGCCCATTTCCCATATTCTCCATATCACTTATGAACTAATCCTGAGAGAATACTATGCTAAAAAATGATGAATCAGTATTTGTGCAAAAAATTAAGTAAAAGAAAGATAGGTTTTCACTTGAAAAATACAAATAACACAAGCAAAATTGGCTTTGGCTTTGAATTATACAGATATCGTCTCAATTCATTTCGTATTTCGCATATAGACCTGACCTCTGACAAAAGGTTTTAACTAACAAGCACATTCAACATTTCAGCTGTTTACCATGCCTTAAATCTGATCGTTTTGGAGCATCTTCAAATGGACCAGATGAGAAACTACTTAATTAGGATTTTAATTATTTTCTTGCATTCTGATAATATCTGGGATTCACTGAGAAGCAGCTTGTTTCTGCAGTTTCTCAGCTGCTAACACTGTTCCCCAAGGCAGTGTTTGTGGTAAATTCCCAGCTCTGGGGAGCACCAGATAGAAGCTGCATACTGCAGAGCGGGGAGGGGCTACAACAGGCCTGCTTAAACTTTCACTGCAGCCTGAACTCCATCATCTCAGTGGGACACAACCGTCTCCTTTCAATAGGAAGAAGTTAGTGTATTTTGGCTTCAAAATCATGTTGTATCTTTGAACTTCTCTGTGTTCCTACAGTGACTGAGTTCTGAGTAATAAAGTGAGAGGTCAACTGTTGATTCCAGCTTTTAAGCAGACACAGATAAAAGTGCATATGTGCAGTTCACATATTTAAATATCAATATTTTCAGCCCCAAAATTCTTTTTAGAAGATGAGAGAATTAATTAGATGATGAAAATTGACCCCAGTTCAAGATCTAACAGCAAAAAAAAAAAAAAAATCTCTATTAGTGTTTAGGAGCATCTCAGAAAACAGAAAGGTGGAGGTTTAGATACTTTATTTGTTTGTCAAAGTGTTATTTCTAAGTGAAATTTTCTAATGTATTATTGTGAAGTAACTTGTGTTCATATAATATAAATAGGTTAATTCCTCTGTATTTGTTATGACTTGTCATTTATTTTGAAGACTAGCTATAATTTTACATACAAAAAGACATCTTAGTTTAAGGTTCATTTTTAATTCTGTCCAAAATTATTATGGAAACATATCGAGGGTCTCATTTTTATTTCTATGCAGTTCAGCTTGTTCTCAAAGGACAGCTCTGGTAGCAGAATTCTAAAGACGGCCCATCAAGATTCCTGCCTCTGGTTGTTCAATCAAATGTTAACACAGATAGTATTTTGCAGTTGTAAAATCCTGATCTAATCACATGAGCCCTTTAAAGCAGAGTTTGCACTGACTAGTAGCAGAAGAGAAAACCACAGTCAAAAACAAGGATTTGACATGCTTCAAAGATGGAGGCGCCATGAGGCAAGGACCAGAGCAAACAGGAACTTGGCATGACCTCCTAGTTGATAGTCAATAAGAAAAGACTGAAGACTTCAGCCCTACAATCACAAGGAACTGAATTCTGCCAACAATCTGAATAAGCGTGGAAGCAAATTTTTCCCCTGATACTCCAGATAAGAGCTCAGCATGGCTGACACCTTATGAGACCCTAAATACAAAACTCAACTGAACACTGTAGGTAAGACTTCTCCCACAGACAGAGCTAATAGGTAGATGTTGTTTAGAATTGCTAAATTTGAGGTAATTTGTTACGAACTCAAAAAATCTAATACAATAGTGCTTCAGTAGTCAGTTCAGCAGATTGTTCTGCCAACTCTGAAGTTACATAAGGACTCATTTTTCCAACTGTGACTTATTCCTCTTATCTACTCATCCTTGCTTGGACCTGATAAAAACTTTTTTTGATCTTTCCTGGTCTACTTGTTAGTGCTCTTGCTGGCAGATAAGAACAGAAAAGATCAAGGACAAAGTGTAAGCTGCACACTACTAGTGGTATCTACTGACATGGTTTCTGATGGTTCCCAGACTCAGCATTAATTAACACTGAGTCTCAACTGGAAAGGTTATTAACTTTTCAACTCTCTTCCAATCCTTCTCATTAAACAAAGAAGAAAGTCTTTGTTTGGTACCAACATGATTTAACACCGAAAAATGTCCCTTTTTAGAGCATGTCCCAGGTAGAGAGCCTCCACAGTTATCGTGTCTAGTTAGAGATTAATATCAGCTATTTTATTGTATTACATTCTGTTTATATCTCTAGGAAGCTATATGGTTTACTGGCTCTGGTGGCAATATAAAGTTCCCTTTTTAAGAAATTATTTTGTTGAGTCTAAGGTACACTTTTTTTTCATATTTTCAGTCAGTTCAGTTCAGTCGCTCAGTCATGTCTGACTCTTTGCAACCCCATGAATCGCAGCACGCCAGGCCTCCCTGTCCATCACCAGCTCCCAGAGCTTACTCAAACTCATGCCCATCGATTCGGTGATGCCATCCAGCCATCTCATCCTCTGTTGCCCCCTTCTCCTCCTGCCCCCAATCCCTCCCAGCATCAGGGTCTTTTCCAATGAGTCAACTCTTCACATGAGGTGGCCAAAGTATTGGAGTTTCAGCTTCAGCATCAGTCCGTCCAATGAACACCCAGGACTGATCTCCTTTAGGATGGACGGGTTGGATCTCCTTGCAGTCCAAGGGACTCTCAAACGTCTTCTCCAATGCCACAGTTCAAAAGCATCAATTTTTTGGTGCTCAGCTTTCTTCACAGCTTTCATATTTTAATACCTCTGAAATCAGGATGTGTCTCAAAAACTTTTGTCTTTTGCTGCCTCTAGCTGCCTTCTTGTTCCATGGAGCAGAGCAAAGCAGCTCTAAGGCAGAGCTACTCACAAACCTCCCTAACCCTTTTCTCCAACTCAGCCCATCCAGGTTTCTTGTCCTATTCTTCTCTACTCCATACACAAAGCTGGGGTTCCTTGGATTGAAAACTCAAGAGTCTTGAGTTGGACAAGCCTACTGCAAGGAAAAGTGAATTTATTTGAGCTAGTTACCCAGTGTTAATATTCATCAGCTATGTACACAAATCATAAAGACATTTTTTTTTTAAGTTGAAAATGGTTGGGACTTCGCAGGTGGCATTAGTGGTAAAGAACCTGCCTGCCAAAACAGGAGACACTAAGAGATGCAGGTTCGATCCCTAGGTCTGGAAGATCCCCTGGAGGAGAGCATGGCAACCAATTCCAGTATTCTTGCCTGGAGAATCCCATGGACAGAGGAGCCTGGTGGGCTAGTCCATGGGGTCACACAGAGTCAGACATGACTGAAGTGAGCTAGCTCACACACACACAGGAAATAGAAAACTCATTCAGGGCTGAGGGGAAATCTAAATGAGCACTTTCAATACGTGGAAAATAAAATTTCTAAGATAAGGACTTGTGCAATTTAGTTTGAAAAAACAATTTTTTTTTCTTGGTGGTACAAAAAATAAAGGTGTATCTTGTAATGGATACTATATTAGATTCAATAAATATGGTCAATATACTTAAGTTTAAGTAGAAATTATTAAGTTAAAAAAGCACAGGTGTATGAAATTATGAAGGTAGGTACGTAAATAAGTGAAGTTTGTAAAATACTAGCCTGGCGCAAGGAGAACTGAGTTCTGGCTCTGACTGCTAGAGGTGTCAGAGTAGCAGTGAGCACTAACCCTAAAATTAAACAAACAAAAAAAAAAAAACCAAGTCCAGGCTGTAGGCTTCCTTGAAAGTAAAGACATTTCTGACATTTGGTCTCCCATTTCTGGGTAAAGAACCACAGCCTATCCCTATTCTCAGAGTGGTGGTAGGTTTAAGGAGAAGCTCCTGTTTTCTGTGATTGTTTGCTTGGAAAAACAGTAATGACCCACCCCCAGCCCCATGAGCCTTTCATCAAAACTTCAACTCCTTCTTTATAGCACAAGTAAGAAGTAGAGTTTCATTTACGATGAAATGAGTTGTTCCAATAGCCACTGACATATCTGGAACACTGATCTTTAGTTTCTGAGATTGAAGACACCACAGAAGTCACAAGACCAAACCGAAGCAACATTCTGAAAATGAGAGGATATGAGCCATAAATTGGAAGCCAGTGCAGACACGACCTTTTGAGTGGATGTTTTCTTTTCATCTCTGTATTCATTTCCTCCAATCCATATCTACTTCCAAGAGTGGTGCTCTGAGTCATATCAGACAGCAGTGCTCTTGAGAGAAACAAGATCAACTGCATTCTCCTGAAGGACTGCTCTGGGCAGAGAAAAGGCTTGGATGTGTTTCTTCCTAATATTAACACATTTCTATATGGTAAAGCAAGGTTGAAAAAGCAATGGAGAGTTCTGTCAGCAAAGTAGAATCACCATGAGCACTGTGGACTGAGAAATTTATTACACGGATTAGACTATACACAATTGTGGAAGCTGGGGAATCTATGAAGGATGTTGCTTCTGCATCTACCTGAAGTCACTGTGGAGCAGTAGGATTAGCAGGAGGAAGGAGATACTAGATGTGACAAAGGAGACAAAAAAACTGGAACGTGGGAGGGCAGGTTAGAACTAGCCGATCAGCAATAACGTGCACAAGCTGCATGTTCCTGTTGCCCTACATCAAACAGTAGAACAGAATGACCATGCCTTCACTTGCACCTTCCAAATTTTGTGCAAAACCCTCTTGGCACAACCCCTAACCCAGTACCATGCAGGCAAAGAGATTCCAGGAAAAATAGTTCCAAACTTGCTAAATTGACAAGACAGAAAACCACTAAATTAAGGTATAGAATCCAACTGCTGTCAAAGATCATAGAGCAGAGGTAAGCCTAGACAAGGCCTCCAGGAAATCTAGCTTTATCTAGCCTTATCTTTCATTTACAACACACACACACACACACACACACACACACACACACACACACACGCAAATCCTATTACCGATTGACTTTCAACATTTATGCCTAAACGCTAGAATGAGACGTTGTATAAGACCTTCAATCAAATTCCCAGGACTGACCACTGAGCTAAACGGTAGAATAGTCTAGCAGTACTGAGGTACTGGAAAATATCCAGCCTTCCTAAATGTGTTGTACTCTACTCGTAGCAAAACAACCCTCCTGAGTTGGCTGCATACAGAACAGATGATGGCAGGATAAAAGAGCTGAAATTGGGTTTTTAAAAAATGGCAAGAGGAGGATGAGCAGAAGGAACCATTTAAGGAAACACTTTAAAAAATGAAGAATTTCAAAAGGAGCTGGGAGAAACCTTATAGAAAATTTCATCATCCACCCACAGATTTGTCCAGATGGAAAGCACCTGAAAATCTATGGTATTCTTTGTAATGTATTATGAAATGCTGATATATTTAATTTCATATGAACTAAGGACAATTTTGCTGGGAGAAAAACATATTGTGTGTGTGCAATATGAAGTGCCAAACACAAACACACATGTTCTCAAACTTGCTCAGATGGAAAGCACCTGTAAAGTTGTGGTATTCTTTTTGGAAAAGCATAAATATTGATAGACTTTTAACACCATGTGAACTGAGAACAGCTTTGCCTAAGACAGCAAGAGATTCACAGACATGGAAAACAAACTTGTGGCTACCAAAGGGGAAAGTGGGGAAAGAGTAAGCTAGGAGTTTGGGATTAACATATACATGCTAGTATGTATGAACTAGATCACCAACTAGGACCTTCTGTATAGCACAGAGAACCTTGCTAAGCCTAGCTTCCTCATCTATAAAATGGGGACAATTACAAGGTCTACTTCATAAGGTATAAGTATGAGATGAATTAATCCAAATGAAGTAATGATTGCAGCACTGGCAATGATAAGTATACAATAAATGAAAAGCATTATTATTATTACCATTATTATTTCCCTGAGATAATTTACCAAGGTCACACCTCTAGTAAATAGGAAAAGTGGAATTTGAGCCAAACATTTAACAAGGTTGGGCTTCCCAGGTGGCTCAATGGTAAAGAATTCACCTGCCAATGCAGGAGATAATGTTCTATCCCTGGGTCAGGAAGATCCCCTGGAGGAGGAAGTGGCAACCCTCTCCAGTATTCTTGCCTAGAGAATTCCACGGACAGAGGAAACTGGCGGGCTACAGTCCATGTGGTTGCAAAGGGTCGGACATGACTGAACAACTCAGTACGCGTGCACACACACATGCACACACACACACTCACACACATTTAACAGGGTTATCACGGGATGGTGAAAAAGAAGGTCATTTTAATTTTCTTCTTTGTGCTAGTAGTAGACATGTAGTAGACATGTAGTACTTTCTTGCAAGCAGAAAATAATAACATTTATAAATGTTATATAAAAAATTGAAGAATTAAAAATTAAAATGTAAAGCATGTCAAATGTGACATTGCAACTTGTTTATCTGATTGTCACCTCATTGCATTTCCCTTCAGCCTGACAATAACTAACTTTTCTATAGTGGCTTTAAAATGTGCAAAGTACTCTCAAAAACATTATCTCATTTAATCCTCAAATGAATATTTGGGCTTATATTATGACTGCTATTATGATGCCTATTTCATAGATAGATCAATTAAGTCTATAGAAATTCAAGGTCACTGTGTTTTCCCTCCAAGTATATTCTGATTTCTGCTTAACCACTGGGTTATGTATCCCTGCATCCCCTGGACCTTTGCCAGGTATCTGCTGCTGGTCTGACCAATCCATCTCTTCCTAGACCAGACATTTGATTTCTCTGCCAAGACAAGATATTCCCAGGCCTCTTTCCTATCTCAAGTTTGCATCTCTGTGACTACATGGCCCTGGATCAGATGCATAGATTGTTTTTGGATATGTCAAATACAGAAATTTCTTTCAGTTAAACATTGTTCTTCTCTGAGAAAACATTAACTAGTCTTTGGGCATCAGTCATGATGTACAATATACTTGGAGCCAAATTAGAAAATATTTTGGAAGAATGTGAACACTAAACACATATAAGACAATATTATTATTATGTGGTATGTAAATATCTCTTCACTGTGTAGCCATGCAAAGAGGGAGGAGGTTAAACAGGCACTTCATGCCCCAGTGAAACTTCTATGGAAGGAATATTAATACATTTTCATGCTATAAAAAAGCATTAATACTCTCTGATCCAGCAGTTCTCTTCCTAGGAATTTTATCCTTTAGATTTATAATAAGTCAGATAAGCAAAGGTTTAGGTGCAAAGATATTCATCAATGTTATTTGTAACACTAAAAATGAGAAGCAACTTATATGCAAAACAAAATGCTAATAAATAAAGTATGCCACATTCACTGTGATGAAATACTATGTAGACATTAAAGTCATGTTATCAGAGACAATTTAAAAACATAGGAACTTCTCATCATTCATTATTAAGTGAAAAAGTTTACAAAACAACATTTGTATTGTGTTCCAAATTTTACTTTGTTTCTATGGGCATAGAAAATAGATTGGAAGAATGCAGACTAAAAGGTTAACTCTGGGTAAACTTAAATAATGTTATTATCATGAGTAATTTAAATTACTTATGTTTTTTTAAAAATCATTTTTTATAATAAATGTTATTTGGTAATCAGGAAAAGATAATTCACAAAAAATAGAACAAAGATGAAAAATGATGTTATCTAGTTTGTACCCCAGGGCTAATTTTAAATGAAAGATTTCCTTAGAGAATACTTCTCATGTTCAGAGGGAAATTTTCACTGTCACAGTGAAATTTGCCTGTAGCCTTAGCAACATTTCACTGGATACATACAACCATCCAAAACGTGAGAAGAAAGATAAGGGCTACAGATCTCATATTTCAATTTTATCTTTTCATTTCAGATCTGCACATTTATATGATCATGCCTTTTACATGAGTTTTAAAAGATATGGAAATTACTAATCAGTCTGTCTGGCCAAGTGTGTTTTTTTTTGTTGCTGTTGTTACCTGTTGCTCTTCTTCAGCAATTATTACTAACATTCTATATTACACAGAATGCCAAAGGCCTGTGGAAGAAAAGTATTACTGCAAAGTCTTGGAAAAATTACCTCTTTGTCATGTATTAATCTCAGTTTTACTATTTCTTACTTTAAATTAACTTTAATGTAATACATATTTACCTCCATCCCTATTTTGACTTTGTAACTTTCCAGATGTTCTCCCCAGCCATTGAAAATTTGTGTTCTTTATAAACTATCCACAAGTAGAATCATCTTCCAAATATAATTTAAATTTATCCTCATCCATCCATTTGTGTTATTCTTCTCATCTTTCTTATGTATCATCTGCTAATTTATCTTCTAGCTCATTAATAATGTTGTTAAACAAGACTAACCTTTGCACCAACCACACCTTTAGGCAACTCTTATTTCCAATACATTGTCATTTATCATCACTGATATTCACATTCTTGGAGCCAGATTTTAATACTTGTGACAGTACTCTTATGCCAGTCTACTTGAATTCATTTCATAAGTAATTCCATGAGACAGTATATAAAGAAATTTACAGTAGTACAGTTTTATATAATTTTCACTGAATTTAATTTTCCATTGATTTTGTCATTTTACCCAAGATGGTTTACTTAAATGAATCTGACACTGGCATGTCTAAAGCCAAATGCAATATTTTCCTCCCCAAACCTCTGAGCCCTCCTCATTTTGAGTTCCTTTTTTTTGTCACCACCAGTCAGCTAATTGTCTAAGACATTATCTTTGATCCTTCTGCTTTTTGACTCCTGTTCTGTCAGTCACAGTATCTAATCCTCCTGCCAGTACCCTTATATTGAGATTGTGCTAATGCTGGTCTCTACAGTGCCCTGCCTGTCTTTCCTCACCAGCAATATTAGAAAAATAACTCAAGGGTCTTTACTGATTTATTCTGATAAACCTTCCCAAATCAGCCATCTATCTTGTTCTGCTGCTTTCAAACCCATCTCTAATTTCTGCAGAAACAATCACTTCTTCTGTGTGTTCCCCACGCTCCAGATATTGTTACGTAAATTCATAAAGTAAAATGGAATAAATAGGCAGAATTTAAAATGACAGAAAATAACCACATCATCTATATTTGACTTTGTTTTCCATCAAAACACTTCAAGCAACAGAAAAGAAATGATGCTGTGAAGATCTGACTCAGGACCATTGGGCTTTTCCATTCTGCTTCTTGCTTCGACTTCATGCTAGGGGTAATGGATGAAAATCACAATTCTCAGAAGAATGGCTCTGGCCCCTTTGACTTTCCTATATTCCTTATATAGCAGATAATGTAAGCTGTGAGTTCAAAGGCCTTCCCTCCTGTGTGGCTGAAGTAACATTCTGATTAAACAGATCAATTAGGAAGAGGGTTTATTTTTTAACTGACCCCTAAATCTGTGCCCAACACTGTACTACAAATGTTAGAGAAGTATTTTTCAAATCGTGGGTTAAGACCCATAAGGAAATCAATTTAGGGTCAGAAAATCCATTTGGCGGGTCACAATTAGCATGTATTTTTAAAGAAAATGAAATAGAATGAAATACAAAACATCAGAGTGCATTATATATGTACATATTGGATCCCAAAGTACAATGTATTTTTTTCTGTGGGTAGCAGTAAAAAAAAAATATTGAATAATACTTTGCTGGGGCATACAGAAGAATACATGTTTTTTTCCTGCTTCTAATACATTTGAAACTTGTATAGATGAAACGGAGAATAATTTTATGACTATATCTAATTCAGTTTTATTTTACATGTTTTACAGACAGAGATGGGTTTGAATGACTAGGCAGCTTTGACAGGTAAGTTTGGCTGGTGCCACTAAAAATGAGTAGATGTTGGATGCTGTGTAGGTGGAAAACTTTATCAACCAACCATCAGTTCAACCAATGTTTTAATGGGCAGATAAGGCATTTACGGAAAGACTCCAAAACAAGATTTGCTAAAATTGATTATATGAGTGACTTTTTATATATGTACTATAATAAAACATGACCACTCCACCCCCGCACCAATTGTCCAGCTCACTCCCACTCTAAATCTCAGCTTAGACCTCCTTTCTCTCCACTGATGGTGCCCCTGTAATTTCCCATTGTCTTAAGTCATGCTTAGCACGCAGGTTTGCTTTTCCATGACCCCTACTTAATTGTTAACTCCATGATGACAGAAATTGAACCCATCTTGTTCTCTTTTTCCATCTCTGAGTCTAGCAGAGTCAGATACTCCATGTCTAGCACTTCATAAATACCAACTGAACATATAATATGCAAAGTGACTCTAGGTTATTATTTGAGAATTTTAATTCTTACGCATTTAATAATAGTTACTTTTAGGCAGTAAAGAGTTAGGTAATGAAGAAGGATTTTTCATTCCTTGCAAGTCTGTATTATCTGAAAAATTTCTACAAACAGGAAATAATTATTAAAAACTAATATTTTTTTACTTTGATTTTTTAAAAAAATTATTTACTTTTAATTGAAGGATAATTGCTTTACAATGTTGTGTTGGTTTCTGTCATACATCAACATCAATCAGCCATAGGTCTGCTCCCTCTTGAACTTCCCTCCCACCATCCATCCCATCCCACCCCTCTAGGTTGTCACAGAGCGCCAGGTTGAGCTCCCTGCATCATTCAGCAAATTCCCACTGCCTATCTATTTTACATATGGTAATGTATATTTTTCCATGCTACTCTCGGAATTTGTCCCACCCTCTCCTTTCCCTACTGTGTCTACAAATCTGTTCTCTGTGTGAGCATCTCTACTGCTGCCCTACAATTATGTTCATTGGTACCATTTTCTAGATTCCATATATATGTGTTAATATATGATATTTGTTTTTCTCTTTCTGACTTAGTTCTCACTATAAAAACAACAATAGGTTTTTCTTAATATTATTTTAAATAAAACTGGACTGGACTGGGGAATAAAAGAGAGTTTGATGGAAACCCAGCCAATGGGAATGTTTCTCTCTCTTCTTGTGAAAGGCTCTCTTTGGACAGCCCATTGTCTTAGGCCTACCTCCTTCCTCCTAAGCATCTCTTCCTTCTTGCAATGGATGTTTGGTATTATTGACATTAAAATTACATTAAAAAATTTCTCAACCTGAGAAGTATGATAATCTTATGTCAAAAGTATTTATTTATCTATTCCTCACATATGAAAGGAATGTGTATGTGTCAGCTGGATAGACAATATTAGTGGTGAGATTAAAATTACCATACAATTCTGAAAAAATAGATTAAAATGAATCAAAATGAACCATTTAATGAAATAATAATAATGCAAGTAAGATCAAGTATCTATTTCCTATTTTACAATAGTAAAATACAGTAGATTTCTTTTAAATTTATTTTTGAGAAACAGATATAACTCTCCAGGAAAATGTCTGTAAGGACTTCACACTCAGTTCTGATTGCAGTTTTAGAGATGGTCCCCAAACCAGTCATGGATGTCAGAAAAAGGACCTCTGCTTTCCAATTTACATGATGTTGTTTACACATAATCTCACATGATCCGTATAAACTTCCTGTGGTTAGGTTAGTTATCTCTACCACGAATGGGGAAACCAGGCATTCCAATAACTGATTTAAAATGATTTCTCACCCACTCAGCCCCACATCATACAGCTGGTAGCAGAACCAAACTAGATTATAGGTCTGTATTATACTTTCATACTTTGCCCCTTAAGATATTTTATTCAAATTCATATAAATAAAACATTTACAAAACTCCTTTAATAGTCATATTTTGCAGGAATTTCATATGTATGTTTCCCTAATGTGAAAACAACGAAGTGGTCATAGTTCAGCATCATTATACATTACCTTCTTGAGACTGACCATGTGCACAATGCCTGCTCTCAAGCCCCTGCCAGCTTGGCAAGCCAGAGCAGGAGAGAAAGCTGCAGGTCCACCACATGGCAGGCTAGCATCCTCTCTCCAGGCCAACAGGCCATTCTGCTAATGGGCTTTTGTATTTTGTAATTAAATAAAGGAGGCATGTAATGCATGCCTATCTCTTCACTTGATGGAATTTTGGTCTCTTGAGCTACTTAAGGTATGTCTGTCATAAATAAGTTGCTGATGTATTTTAAATGCTTGCAGATTTTTTTGTGGGTGGGCGGGTGGGGAGGGAGAGTTTGTTTTCCTTTGGGGGAAAGCTAAGAAATTTTAGGAAAATACGTTAAGTAATATTTTTTATTTTCTAAAATAGAATAGCGTGTGCCAATGCTGTGGTCTCTCTTGATTTCTGCTTTGACAGTTGCTCGTGCAAACACCAATATCGCCGCATCATTATGACTGATGATCATTTGTGGAGTAAACAAAAAACAGTGTCCCAGGGTATACCACTTCTGTCTCTGGAGCCACTTGCCACATTGCAAACATGACAACAAATGAATTGCTGATAGCATCTGCTTAATCTGGCTTTTGTCCACATGTCAAAATTGTAATGTCACTAATTGAGACTTTTTTATTTGCTCTGGTCTCGTTTCTTCATTTCTTACTCTCCAAACTGAGTTTAATTCAATCAACATTGACTGAAAAACTGTCAGTTTTAATGGTGCTACATTTTTTTTATCTTTGATGTTTAAGAAACATGCAAACCAAATGTTGTCTTAATCAAAAATAGATTTCTTGGTATCACATTAATATACCAGGATTGTGTCTGATATTTCTTAAAAATTAAGAACTTGCACTTGATAGGATTGCTCAAAGTATCTAAAAAATGCTTAATAAATATTAGCTGATATTCCTGAGATACTTTTTTATGCTAATGGGCAAAGTCAATAAGGTAATAAAATTATGGATTTATACTGACTCCAGTCCCCATTTAATTTATGAAATAACTAGTTAAGCTAACATTAAATTTGAATTAAAAATAATTTTTAATCCTACAGACAAATGACAAATAATTCATTAAGAATTTATTCTCATCTTTTCACCAGTAAATTGAGTGAAAATTAAGTTTACTACTAAGGGACACTTTACTTCTAGTGTAGATATACTACCATCTACACTAGAAGAAGAAAAATTAATGACCTATTAAAAATTTAGCAAGCATCTTTATTAACTTAGGGTATTCTATAGACAAGACAAAATAAAAATAGCTTAGTCTGTCCTCTAATACTAATTTATGCCAAACAGACTTCCAAATTAATTCTATTTATGCTTTGCATAGTTTCTAAGTGGCAGTGTTTGCACCTCTTTTAATATCATCTACATCAAATTGGATATATTATAAAGGAGCAGAATATGCCTTTTTGGCACAAGAATTATTTTAGGCTAATTCTTTTTAAGAAATATCAGACACAGGAGAAGCTCTGAAAACTGAGTGGAAGTCACCCCTTTGTAAGAGACATTGATAAGGGAAATCTCCATTTGTAGGGGCGTTCCTCTCCCTGGACCAGGAATAGGGGGATGACTAAATCTCTAGAAACTCTTATCCACAGAGAAGGCAGAGTCTTAAGTCTGTTTAACAACTGGACCATTATTGACTGTGCTTTGCCTGATAATCTCCCATACCTGGCTCCCCGCAATCCAACATCTTTCTTTTTTCTTTAGCTGGAGAAGGTATTTAATATGTTGGTTGGGCCATTTGGGGGAGTTACGCAGCCTCCTGGGGATCTGCCATATATATAGAAGGTATACATGTTGTTAAACTTCAGTTTGTTTTTCCTCCTGTTAATCTTTCACTACAGGGAGGGTCTCAGCCAAGAATCTAGAAGGGCAGAGGGAAAAGTGTTTTTCCTCCCCTACCAACTCACTTATCAGTTGATATCTAAAAATAATTTTTAAAAAATAAATAAATAAAAATAATTTAAAATACAGTTTACATCACCTGGATCCCCAGGTGGCACAGTAGTAAAGAATCTACCTCCCAAACAGGAGACCAAGTTTCAATCCCTGGGTCAGGAAAATGCCCTGAAGTAGGAAACGGCAACCCACTCCAGTCTGGAAAATTCCATGGACAGAGGAGCCTGGTAGGCAAGTCCGTGGGGTCTCAAAGTCAGACATGGGGTCTCAAAGTCAGACATGACTGAATGACTAAGCACACACACCCTTTTATATCACCTGAAACTAATAAATCAACTATACTTCAATAAAAATAAATGATATATTTACAGTTCAATCATAATCAATATATGATTATAAGCTCTTATTTTTTAATATATGCTCCTCAAGATGAAGCATAAGGTCTTTTCCAAGCCCATGAACACTACAGAACACAGTACTCCAGCACACTCTGGGTGTTCAACAGAAATTTGTGTGTAAAGCAATCCATTCTATAGCTACACCACTCTACAGTTAAAGCCCCTAAGTGTGTGTCCAACATTGCCCTCTAGTGGTTAGCATGCCTCGGTGAGTCTTGGTTCTATTGGTTTCACCTGAGATTCCTGTTAGACCATTCTTTCCTACCAGTTGTATTCGATAGACAGCTGAGAGTTTTTTGGCAAGGCAACAGCCTTCTCATATTGTAACAGAAGCCTAAATAAAGTATATGTAGGATGTGATTTGAAGGCACAAATTGGTTACATCTTTGTAATAGTCTCCTGTTTTAATATGCACTTTGACAGTAATCCCATATTTCATGCAAAGACTCTAATCGGATTGAAATGATGTGGTTCAAAGGAGTTTTTGAGGCACCGTGGTAAGGAGGCTTTAAAACGTCTACCAGAACTATCAAAATCTACTGTATATTTTAACAATGCCTTTACTTAACATAACTTGCAAGTGAACATCGCAGTGTGAGAACAGCTCCATATAGAGCCATCTTCACTTTCTCTCTATTCTTGGTATAATGGAGAAGAACCATCACCTTTCCACTATATTCTCACTCATAGCCAGTAACTAGTATGACTCTTGTGTGAACACTTCTCCTTACAATTCCCAGGAAAAAAGTGACAAGGAGTTTGTTACTGGGTCAGAGGACAAGGGCTGAGCTGAATGGGTGGCCAGCCACAACCCTAAAAAAAAAACCAGAGAAATGTGATTCCTGCCCATGACAACCCCAGGCATTTTCCTCCCCTCCTCACATTGTCTATTCCCCATGGCACACAAATCTATGTGAGACAGCACAGCCAAATTTATCTCAGTGGATCCTGTTCACTGCTTGCATGGTAGAATGAACAGAATGCCTTTCAGCTTAGCATTTGCTTCGTGAAGAGTCAGAGTGAAACCAAAGTTATTCTCTACCCAAATATGAAAAGGTGAAAGAAAGGGCAAAAGCACAATATTGTCATTAATAAAACCAAGAGTGTTCGCACATGTACAGGGTACAATACCATTAACAACACTGGCAAGAATTTGGCATGGAGATATGTCCCTGGCAACTATTTTGTGCCCTCCAGCTGCACTAGGCATAACTCAGGAAATCTAATTTGCATTACTCAGCATTAGACCTGGAAACACCTAGCTCATCCATCAATGGTCCAGACACCAGCAGCATTTGAGGTGTAATTTGAAGTTGATGAACATTTGCTGTCTAGGACTATAAGTCTATTTTCTCTTTACACAAAAAAATCTGCACCTGTCTATTGCAGTCAGGGCCAAGTGTGGGTAAAACTCTCAACTAATTTGTTCATAATCTAGACTTCTAGAGCAATAATGCCCTCCTGGTCACTCCTTGCTTCCCCTTGATGGGCAGCTCCCTGGCTCCCCTGGGCCTCTTGATGGACCCTACATATTCATGCATTGCTTTGTGCTTGACACATTTTCACTTCCTCGCCTCATTCATTCCCCCATGTGCCCTGTTCCATTCTCTAACATACTCCCATCAAGCCACATTTTTTGGTTTTCAAGGACCTTCTCATCATCAGGTGATAAATATGGTGGATGAGCTAATCAAGTTAAATACTCAATTATTACTTACATACTTTCTACAGGCTGCATAATTCTCTAGCTCAGGCAAGAGGTCCACAGCTGCACAAGACTCTTAAAAAGGGTAAATGTCAAAAATGAAAATTTCAAGTAAAATATCACAGAGAAGATAATTTTCAGCAAATAAACATTTTAGATCTCTCACATCATGCCTAGTTTTACCCTGCTTAACCATGGTGCTTGGGTAACAGTAGGAGAGCTGAGACCACTTACAACAAAGATTCAACAAAAGGTTCCCTTTGAACCTTGGCTAAAATGTAAGGCATATCAAAATACAAAGCAAAATCTAAACATGAGATGTTAAATGATAACAACTGTTGGAGAGAAGGTGGAAAAATTTGATCTCATATGTGCGTACATGCTAAGACACTTCAGTCATGTCCAACTCTGTAACCTTATGGACTGTATCCTGCCACGCTCCTCTGTCCATGGGATTCTCCAGGCAAGAATACTGGAGTGGGTTGCCATGCCCTTCTCCAGGGGATCTTCCCTGACCCAGGGATCAAACTCTCATCTCTTACATCTCCTACATTGGTAGGCGGACTCTTTACTACTAGAGCACCTGGGTAGCCCTTGATCTCATATACCAGGGTATAAGCAGATAAAACTATTTTAGTTGACAAAATCCACTAAAGCAAAACATTATAAATCTAGCAATTGTACTCTCAACTAGATACACAAATATCAATCTGGGTTCACCCAAGGATACATACTAGAATGTTCAGAACAGCACTAATTGTAATATCCAAAGAACTGAAACTGACTACATGCCCATCAACAGTAGAAGGGATAGAGTATGTTTTATATCTTCACAGAGAAATTCTATACAGCAATTAGAATGAATGAACCAAAACTACACATAGTAATTTGGGTGTATCTCAAAAACAATGTCAAAAGAAATAGAGAATACCTCTGTAATTCTATTTATACAGAAGTACAAATACAGGTAAGACTAAATTATGCTGTTAAAAGGCAGTATAGTGATTGAAAGGGAGTAAAGGAGAGCACAAAAGGGGCTTTGTGGTGCTGGTTCTATTCTGCTTCTTGAGTATGTTCCTTCTGTGAAAATGTATCAAGTGATATATTTGGAATAATATGTACCTTTCTCTGAGTACTTTGCATTTCAACTAACAGTCTTAAAAATATAAGTGATACTATGCATATTGAGTCCTCTAAAAGATCAGGAATGTTATCTAAAATAATGTTTCATTTAATTCCACTATGAGTCTGTAAATTTTTCTAAAATCATCTATTTATGAACAATAATTAACCTACTAATCAGTTTTCCCAAGATATTCAAATTTTACATATTTTGTTCTTGGTAATGGATGTTTTAAGGATCTAGAAAATACATGCATGTGTGTTTGGCACTCAGTTATGTCCAGCTTTTTGTGACCCCATGGACTGTAGCCCGCCAGGCTCCTCTGTCCATGAGATTCTCCAGAAAGAATACTGGAGTGGATTGTCATGCCCTCCTCCAGGGGATCTTCCCAACTGAGAGATTGAACCCACGTCTCCTGAGTCTCCTGTATTACAAGAGAATTCTTTACCCACTGAGCCACCTGGGAAGCACCTAGAAAACATAGTCCCTATAATTATTATTTTTATATTCCAGTGAAGAAGATTATGAATATTAGTGATCATAAATCTAGCAAACTAAACTATTTTTCTGGAATATTTTCAAGTCAATGCCCATGTGTAGTATATGTTTGTTTTTACAAAACAAAATTATTCACTTACCTTTCTCTTTCTTACCTCATTCTATATTATGATGATCTAAACAAAGAAAGAATACAAAATGACAAAGAAATGTTTTAAGAAAAAATAAAAAATGTTCCCAGGTCAGTGCTACAACAATTAAAGTGGTGACATAAAGCATCTTGTCAAAACAATTAACAGTTAATCATGCCTGGTGATCTCTGAGTTGTCAATGGGAGTTTTTTAAAAAATGATGAATAAAAGTGACAGATGAAAACCAAAACCAGTTGCTGCGGGTGCTAAAAACCAGACTGAATGCGATCCTCACACCTGATCAGGTTGAACTTCCTCCAGTCAAATTAACCCACTACCTTATCACTTCACTCTCTTTAACAGCTTAAGTCAGGCTCTTTTGCTCAGAAATAAATGCAATTGCAGCTCAAGAATACAATATTTTGGTACTTACTTCTACATTCATTGCCAAAGAAAAATGCTTTTATATTTACATGAGCAAGTTGAAGAAAGGCTATTTATTCTTTGACCAATGGCATTACCTCTGCTTGACTGATATCACCCTATACAGCCACTTCTTAGAGCACAGCTTCTCAAACTTGAAAGTATCTACCATTCACTTGCATGCATGCTCAGTTGCTCAGTCGTGTCCCACTCTCAATGACCTCAGGGACTGTAGCCTGCCAGACCCCTCTGTCCATAGAATTTTCCAGGCAAGAATACTGGAGTGGAGTGGGTTGCCATTTCCTACTGCAAGGATCTTCCCGACCCAGGGATTAAATCTGCATCTCCTCATTGGCAGGTGGATTCTTTACTATTACATCACTCTTAGATCTTCACCATTCACTTAGAGATTGCTAGAAGGCACAGTCCAACTTAAAAGTTCCGCTTGAGTAGGGCCCCCAAATTCTGCATTTCCAGTGCAAGGCCTTGGAAAACTTGAAGGAACCACTCTGATCTAGGTTATTATGCACAATTCATAGTCAGAATTCAGAAAAGTAGGATAATATTCCAAAGAAGAAATCACAAACAAAAGGATTTTGACGTCAAATGGTTTTCAGGTCAGATGGCTCTTCAGGGTAAACGGTAGGATGTTTTAATTATTAGAGGAACTCCTGGCCAAACCAAATCAAATCACAATGCTGGGAGAGACTTTCTGAACAAACATGTTCCCAGTTACACAAGAATATTTAAAAGGGTTTGTGCATTTTGTGCTTCATTTTGAACTCAGAGATTAAAGCATAGATAGAGATAGAAAGATATACAGGACTTGTATAATGAAGAAGATTTAATGCTACTGTATCCCAGACTAAATCAATAACTGGTAACCTAACTGAGCTAGATATTGAGAGAACATGATTTGCTTTTCCCTTTCTTTGCTCTAAAGGATTCTCTAGCCATTGGATAATGCCAGCTCTACAGATTTTGTTTTAAAAGTTCCCCAAGACAAAACTCCATTTAAGAAGATAATGTGTATGGTGAATAACTCTGATACTTGAAATCCTAAAGCCACTTATTCTTGCAGGTAAATAAAATGATTTTTTAAAAATCTCCTTCTTATTGGTAAGCTTAACAAAACATCCTGCTCTACAATAAACAGTGTTTGAATCGGCTGGGCCTGACTGTATCAGTGTTAATGTGTTCAGGGTGGCTGTTTGGAAAGGAATTAGAAGACATTAGTTAAATGATCAAGCAAAGCATAGGGGACTCCAAGGAACACTGATAAATTGGTGGACATCACTGGCAACCTCTCTAATTTGCTTAACATTCACTTTTTAATCTTGAGATCTTTTCTTTTACTGTTACTTGCCTGGAGAATCCCAAGGCCAGAGGAGCCTGGTGGGCTAGAGTCCATGGGGCCGCAGAGTCAGACACAACTGAGCAACTAACACACATACACACACATTTTTAAATAATATCAAAAGGCATATAAATTCTGTATCTACTCCACACTTCTAGAGGCTTGATCACTTTTTTCCTCCTGCAAATTTCACCTCACTTAATCTCTGTGTACTTCTCTTTTTCTTCCACTTCCTCCTCCTCTCTCCTTCTTCCTCCCTTCTACCCCCCACCCCCTTCTTTCAAATGACTCGATTACGTAAATACCCTGGAATTGTGCCACGACATTGTTGAGGCCAAGATGTCATCTTAGAAAATGGAGCATTCCAGAGTAATCAAACAAGCCAATTACATATTGACCTACTTATTATCTTTATTCTCTTTTACTCTCTAGGCATCAATCCAAAGATCACACCAAAAAACAACTTAATATAATTAAAACCACTGGTACCACAGCACAGGTCAGAAGATTGATTTGGGGCCAACATAAAATTTAGCTTCTTTGCTTAAACATCATGTGTATAGATATTGGCTGAATATTCTCCACAGGTGCAGGATAGGATGGTGGTTAAAAGTAGATAGTAGATTGCCAGGGTTCGGTTGCTCTGCCACTACCAACAACTTGACTTTGGACACATTGCTTTGTGTTCTTCTGCTCTAGTTTTCCTGCTAGTAAAAGTGAGGTGATGACTGCCTGCCTTGCAAGGATGTCATCAGGATGAAATGAGTGAATAGAATACAGTACTGAGAACAGTGGCAAGCAGAGAGCAGCCACTATTCTGGGATCCCCATTCAGTCAGAGATGACTTAGAGAAAAATTTTGTGTAAGTTTGGCTGAATCAAGCATAGGCATATCCATACTCAGTACAGTTACTCAGGCCAAAGAAATTGTGTTAATAACATTAATGATTTTTATTGTTAGAGAAAATTCTAAAGGAACAGTTAAGGAAAAAAAAAGTTAGAAAAGTGGCCTGGACCTGAGAAAGGATTCAAAGGAGTAAAACTGGGAGGACTGTGGAAATTTCTCTGATGAGGATGGGAGGTGGGGTGAATAATAGATTGCAGGCCCTTCTTCTGCCTTCCTTGTCTCACTGCCAGTTGTCTGGTCCCCGAAGCAGCATAGAACTTCTCCAGAATAGGGGCTCCAAGTCCATCTCCTCAGCGTTGTGGTAAGTCTGGGACAGAAGTCTGCAGATCTGTTGTTTGAGCAATAGCCTCTGGTCTAGGGGCAGAACAGCTGACAGCAGTAACCAGTAAGGGTTTGCAGCAGCACTAAGGTTTTCACTGGGGCTTCTCTGTTCATGAACTTCTTCTTCAGCCATCTATAACGATCACTCCCACTGTTAACGTATAATCTTTCCATCAACTGGGTGAGAAATATATTTTTTGTCTCCATCATAAGGAGACTTAAGAGTCAGAAATATTGTTTGTTGCCCAAAGTCACATCAGATAAAGAACTAATATTTTTTAACCAGGTCTTTCATCATGACTCCTCCATTCTACACAATTTCATGCATATGTTTGCAAGTTCAGTTGTTTCAGTCGTGTCCAACTCTTTGTGACCCTATGGACTGTAGCCTGCCAGACTCCTCTGTCCATGGGATTCTCCAGGCAAGAATGGAGTGGGTTGCCATGTCCTTCTCCAGGGGATGTTCCCAACCCAGGGATTGAACATGCATTTCCTGTGTCTCCTGCATTGCAGGCAGATTCTTTACCAATGAGTCACTGGGGAAGCCTACACGATTTCATAGATTAATCTAACATGTCTTCTCTTCTTTGAAAATTTGTACAACCCTCTGTAAAGTTTTTATCCACTCCCCTGACTCCCATATACTTTGCATATTCCATTCCTGGGATACCTATAAGACTCCATCACAATTATATAAATATATATACCACTCAGTGGTAGAAACCATGTATCTTTTTCATCAAATGCTTAGAATAAAATAAATGTTCAATAAATGCTATTTGAATGAATTAAATAGATGAACTATAAGAAGAAAAAAGACAACCCCTCTGCAAACCCATTTGTTTGGGTTAATATCCTTTTATCAGTCCACTCTAGACTTTTATAGTGATACTCCATAGACAAATAACACCTTGCTAGTACATTAAAATGTGTGTTGATAGGGAGGTCATGTTATATAATGGGTAAAAATCATCTCTGATTAGATTTGGGAGAAACTACTAAGTTTTCCAGACTAGTTTCCTTATCTATAAAGCATGGATAAAATAATACTTACATTTTAGGGTTGTCGGGAGGAATAAAGAGGCTAGCGCACATGCAATCCATATGCTAACTAAGGTTACCTTGCCCCATTACATTAGAAAATTGGCTTGAAGATTTGTTTAAGCACTTTGGAAAGTCCAATGCCTCCCACAAGAGCTCTGAACAGTCCCATAGAGATGACATTCTCCTTTCATGACCCATTCTTCCTCTCCCTTTGTGGGTAAAGAGACCAGAGACAGTGCAGAGAGGGATTGGCAAGTGGGCAAGCAGCTAGGACAGCATCCTTATCAAGATTGCATATACAGTTGGGAGTGGAAGCATTTTAATTATGGTGGGGGAGATAGCTCCTTTCTTCTATCCCTGATCACACAGGAAGTTTTAAAGTTTGGGTCTTCCAAGGAAGAAATGAGGGATAGGGTGGCAGTCCATAAGAAAAGTCATGGTTTCACTGGTCTCCATGGCAACAGGGGGATGGCTGGTGGGCTGTGCCTAGAGCTGCCACCTTCTCACTAAGCCTCTGAATGAACTCTTGCCACTACCAAGTTGGCTAGGCTGAGGGAGTCAGAATGTATAATAATAATTACTTTAAATGTTATAAGGTTTTTCTCCTGGGAAAAGAATATCCCTTTATAACTAGTAAGACTATTTTTTAACTTTAGGAAATTGACTACTTTCAATTGTATTTTTTTTTAAACCATTACTAATCAAAGTAGAGGGCGCCTTAAGTACCTATATTTTTATGTAGTAAACATAGTGCTTCTCACATTTACTCAAGTGGCAGGGCACCTGACAATGTTAGTATTTGTTATGAAATATCAGAAAATTGTGGTTTATTTATTTTAAAATAAGTGCATAATTTAGAATAAAAGCAGATACCATTTAACATTAGATTTTACGATGACCAAGTGGTATCAGGTGGCAAAGGTTTAACAAACTTAAAATTAAGAATACTGTATCCATTAGATTAATTTGCTGTAACCTCAAAGGGTAAAAGACTGCCGTTATTCAACTGGAAGGAACAACTAAGTTTGGCAGATAGAACACTATGGCTTCATGAAGGCTTGGTTTGGGACCTTCATTTTAAGCTACATCAGCAAGTCGTTGACATAGGTTATTCTGTGGCACAAAATCATTTATTCATCCATTTACCCCAAAGCACCAGCCATGTGCCATGCACAGTGCTGGCCTGGGGACTGCGCCATGAATACTGTGAACAGATTACAGGATCCCTGATCTTGAGGAGTCTATAATCTAAGACAAAGGGAGTCATTGTCAATAATATATGATGAAATCTATGATACAGGTAGCCAAGTGAAGAGGAAGAAGGGCATTTAACATAACTTAATTGGAGAAGGAAATGTTGCCTGGAAAATCCCATGGACAGAAAAGCCTGGTAGGCTACAGTCCATGGGGTCGCAGAGTCGGACACGACTGAGCGACTTCACTCAGTTCAATGGTGAGAAGGAAGAGATAGAGAAATCTTCCTGTAGGATATGATAGCTATGCTGATAACTTACAGAATAAATTCTGATAGGCCCACCAGTAGTTGAATGGAAAAATAAAAGGTGCTGTATATATCGGATTCTCCAGGTAAGAATACTGGAGTAGATAGCCATTCTTTTCCAGGGAATCTTCCCAATCCAGGGATGGAACTCTGGTCTCCTGCATTGCAGGTGGATTCTTTACCATCTGAGCCACCAGGGAAGCCCCAAATAATGAACTACATAAAATAAATAACTAAATCTGTATGTGTAAACAAATTCCAAAAACATAATGATGAATGAGAAACAAAGTTACAGAATGACATGTACTTTATAGTGTCATTTAAGTAAATTTTAAAACACAACAGAACCCTCTTGCACTGTTGGTGGGAATGTAAATTGATACAGCCACTATGGAAGACAGTATAGAGATTCCTTTAAAAACAAGGAATAAAACCACCATATGACCCAGCAATCCCACTCGTAGGCATATACCCTGAGGAAACCAAAATTGAAAAAGACACATGTACCCCAATATTCATTGCAGCACTATTTACAATAGCTAGGACATGGAAGCAACCTAGTTGTCCATCGACAGATGGATGCATAAAGAGGTTGTGGTATATATACACAATGGAATGTTACTCAGCCATAAAGGGGACCATATTTGAGTCAGTTCTAATGAGGTGGATGAACCTAGAGCCTATTATACAGAGTGAAGTAACTCAGAGAAAGATAAATATCGTATACTAACACATATATACGGAATCTAGAAAGATGGTACTGATGAATTTACTTGCAAGGCAGCAATGGAGAAACAGACATAGAGGACAGACTTATGGACATGGGGAGAGGGGAAGAGAGGGTGAGATGAATGGAGAGAGTAACATCGACACTTGCTATGGGAATTTGCTGTATGTCTCACGAAACACAAGCAGGGGCTCTGTATCAACCTAGAATGGTGGAATGGGGAGGAAAAAGGGAGGGAGGCTCCAGAGGGAGGGGACACCACATGTACACCTATGGCTGATTCATGTTGATGTTTGACAGAAAACAACAAAATTCTGTAAAGCAATTATCCTTCAATTAAAAAATAAACAAATTTTAAAAGTATACAACAATGCTTTAGTTTAGGAAAACACACTTATGTAACAATAGTACAGAAACATGTACCAGAAGTTAGATGTATATCAAAATTATGCACATGCCCTTGTCTTGGGGAAAAAGGAAAACAGAACTATAAAAAGAGAAGCTTCAGCTATATCTGAAATGCTTTAGTTTAAAAAATTAAATGAAGGGACTATTATAAAATGTTAACATTTACTCACTGTGGGTGCTAGGTACAATATACTTTACTTTATTTTCTAAATTTTTAAGTACTAAAAATAACCTTTTTTTCATAATTTTAAAACATTGCCCCAAATAAAATTTAGCATCAATGCTAGGGAATAGCTGACTTGCAAGGTATAAATCAAGTCTTAAAACTTATCATCACAAGTGATTTAGTTCACAGAATTTTTGCTGCTGACACATCAAAAACAATTTTTTTTTACTTTATATAAGTTAATACCTCTTCATGACTTTCATATCAAATGCAAAACATATAGTTCCAACACTGAAACTGATAAACTGGAATTTCATCTCTTGTTTCTATAACTTCTGAGGCAAAAAGGCAAGGGAAAGAAAAAGTGGAGAAGCCAAGAGCCTCAGAGAGGGCAGGGTAGTTATGATCTCTGAGTGAAAGTGAAAGTCACTCAGTCGTGTCCGACTATTTGCGACCCCATGGACTATACAGTCCATGGAATTCTCCAGGCCAGAATACTGGAGTGGGTAGCCTTTCCCTTCTCCATGGGAATCTTCCCAACCCAGGGATCGAACCGAGGTCTCCCGCATTGCAGGCAGATTCTTAACCAACTGAACTATGAGGCAATCCCCAAACTTACTAATCAAGTCTCATTTAGTAAGTACAGGATCCTAAGTTTCCACCCATTCCAAATTTTAGGAGAAAAAAAAATTGACAATAACAATCAAATCCCACTATTCAATTTGATTGAGGGAGGAGTCATAATTATACAAACACCTGTTTAGCAACAAGGGATGGGTGTTTGATATAGAGTGACCAACAGATGTCTAAAAATCTATTTATATATGGAGAAATTATAGGGTAGAATTCTGTTGATGTAAACACTCATCATCATACGCATCACTAGGTGAACTGAACAAACCACAGCAAACAAAAATAACAAGGGTGAAGCAAAACTAACAGTAAAATTCAAAATTAGTGAAATAATGAAAAAGCTAAAAGATTGACAGTTGAAAACCATGGAAAGTTTCAATCAACATAATGATACACAGATAACTCTGCATTCTTTCTGAAACTAGTAGGAATTCTTAATACCCCACAGAGTAGAAGCCAAATTACTATACTTCTGCCAGACTTATTAGGAAAATGCTGAACTAGCCTTCAGCGAGCATTGATAATTTGCTAATTTTGGTTTATGACTGCCAAATAGCTATGAATCCCATCCATGACACTCAGATGCTTGAAAGAGTATATTACTTGTAAATTCTAGCTCAAAGTCACTACTTGCCAGATTGTTGAGAGCCACATTATCATTACAGGAGGGGAAGTCTCACATACCATTCCTAGGGTCCAGAGAGGATCTCTGGACTGATGCTGTCCAGAACATTTGGAACCACAGCACTCAGGCCTTCAGTTCATCACTGTCACTGCTGAGTTTTATGGTGGGCAGCCTAATCCGTTTTGAACAAAGTCAGGCGTCTCCAGTCTTTCAGGCCAAACCTAGCTCCCCAAATCTGCACATTCCAGGCAGCCAAGGCTGTTATTTAGCCTCACCAGGTGTACCTTGCAGCCCCCTCACCAGAAAGTAAATTCAACCTGGGCTTCTGCTGGACTCACTAGCCCCCAAGGCTATTCCTTTCTCAGTCTCTGCTTTCTTCCTTTCTTTAGCCCAGTCAATGACACATTTTCAGATTCTCAGAAGCCCCTATCAATCCCCTTAATGGTCCTGAAGTGCAAAATCCATTTACTTGTGGGAGTGAGATAATGTATAGAATGCTAGGTACTTTAGAATATATCAGAGGTCTGTTTTTTCCAGGGCAGAGAGTCTGAGAAGCAGACATGCTTTTTAATTCTCCTTGGGTGAGTCTTCGCAAGGGAAAAAAGTCAAATAAACCAACACAGGGGAAAAATACCATTCGATCCCTGGGTTGAGAAGATGCCCTGAAGAAGGAAATGGCAACCCACTCCAGTATTCTTGCCTGGGAAATCCCATGGACAGAGGAGTCTGGCAGAATATGGTCCATGAGGTTGCAAAGAGTGGGACACGACTTAGAGCCTGAACATGCACGTACTGTATATTCAAGGTTGACAACAGAAAATTCTCAGTTTCTCTACTGGTATTTGGCTACACTTGCATGGCACAGCCTTCCCACTTGCAAGAATCTGGTTTTTGATACCACTTCAATCAGAACATCAGCCTTGATAAGTTTTTCTAATGATTTTATGGCTTTTTGTTATTGTAAAAGTAATAAATGAGTATAAATTTAAAACTTAGAGAATAAAAGTAGTATAAAGAAGAAAATAAATCACATGAATTCACATTTTTCTCATTCAACAATAAACCACTATGTGTATATGTTTATATATTTACACTCATAACACACATACACAAAGTAATTTTGAACAAAATTGGAATTATATTATGCATGTTTATTTCACTTAATAATATATCATGAGCCTGTTCCTATGACCATGCATATCTCTAGCAATTAATTTTTTATGATATTGTAGTATTCCACTGTATGAATATGAATCTGTTTTTTATCATCAAGAATCTGAGATTTTTTCATTTTTCTATATTACAAATAATGCTTTATGAGCCTCTTTGTACACAGATCACTATGTACATCTCTGATTAGTTCCTTAGAATAAATTTCTGGAATAAGAATTATCGGATTAACATTGTAGACATCGTTAATTAATACACATCCCCAAATAACACTACAGGAGAATTGTCCACTCAATTAAGTGTAGGATTCTGGTCAAAAAAGGATATTATTCCTTTCTTAAAAGCCTTGCTATTTTCATAGGCAAATTGTAGTATCATATTGATTAAATTTGCAACCCTTTAATTCCTAGTGAGGTTAAGCATATCTTACTGGACATGTACAGTTCTTTTGTGAACTATGTACTCACATTCACTGCCAATTTTTGTTAGGGTGCTTGTCTTTTTCTTGATGCTTTGAAAGAACTTCTTAAAAGTTAAGGATATAAGAAGTATAACTATTTGTGACAACATAATTTTGTACATAAAAATCCTAAGGCAGCTACTCAAAAACTGAACAAGTTCAAGCAGTTTCACCAAGGTGTCTGTATAAGATCATAATTCACAAATCAATTGCATTTTTATACAATAACAAAAAATAAAAATGAAGTTAAGAGTTCCTTTATAAATAGCATTAAAATTTAATGTTTAGGAATAAAACAAAATTTAACAAAAGAGGCACAAAACTTGTACTCTGAAAGCAGCAAAAAATCATTGAAAGAAATTAAAGAATACCTAATTGGAACGATATCCCATGTTTCTGGACACAGACAATGTTGTTTAGATGGTAATATTTCCAAAATTGATCTACAGATTCAATATAGTGCCTATCAAAATCACAGCTTCTGAAACTGATAAGTTGATCTTAAAATTCATATGGAAAATTAAAGGACCCAGAAGAACCAAAACAGTATTAAAAAAAAAAAAGAACAAAGTTGGAGAACTTAAAATTCCTGATTTCAAAGTTATTGCAAAGCTACAGGAATTAAGACAGTATCACTGGCAAAAGCCTAGACAAATAGATCAAGGGAATAGAATTACAGCCCAGAATAAATCCTTATATCTTATGGTCAGTTGACTTTTGACAGGAAAGCCAAGAAAATTCACTGGGGAAGTCACTTCAATAAATAGTGCTGAGACAATTGGAGATTACATGTAAAAGAATGCAAGAAAATTTATAACACACAAAAATTAACTCAAAAGGGATCAAAGACATATAGAAGATCTAAAAGTTATAAAATTCTTAGAAGAAAATATGGGTAAACCTTTATGACATTGGATTAGGCAAGAATTCTTAAATGCAACACTCAAAACCCCAGAAAAATAAAAAACAGATAATTTGGACATTTTCAGACTAAAATCTTTTGTGTTTCAAAGAACACTGTCAAGAAAATGAAAAGACAACCCAAAGAAGGGATAAAATATTTATAAATTATCTACCAGATAAGGGACTTGTGTCCAGAATACATAAAGTACACTTACAATTTAATAACAAAACCATATTTCTCCAAAGAAAATATACAAATGACCAATAAGCACATGAAAAGACTCTCAACATCATTAGGTATTAAAGTATTAAAGCAGTGTGTTGGGAAAGGCAAATCCAAACCACAATGAGGTATCACTTTCATCCACTAAGATGGTTATAAACTAAAAGATTGTAACAAGTTTTGAAGAGGTTGTAGAGAAGTTGGGGCCCTCATAAATTGCTGGTGGGAATATCTTGATATAGGAAGACAGTTTTTCAAAAGGTTAAACATAGACTTACTATATGACCCAGAAATTCTTAGGCATATAGTCAAGAGAAATGAAAACACGTATTCACAAAAAACCCATAAAACTTGTATATGGGTGTGCATAACAATATTATTTTTAATAGCTAAGTGGTGGAAAACCCCAGCAAATGTCCATCTGCTGGTAAATTAATAAATAAGATATGGCATGTCCATATAATGTAATATTATTCAGCCATTAAAAAGGAATGAAATACCAATTCATGCTATAACATGGATGAATTTTGAAAACAGTATTTTAAGTGAAAGACCACATATTTTCTAACTCCATTGATTTGAATTATCCAAAATACACAAATCCACAGAGTAGGTGGGCTGCTTGTTATCAGAGACTAAAGAAAGGGGGAAATGAGGAGTGACTGCTAATGGATATGATAACTCTTTTTGAGTGACAAAAATGTCTGGAATTAGAGAGTGGTGATGGTTACATGACTTTTTGAATATACAAAACAACCACTGAATTGTATACTTTAAAAGGGTTAAATCTATGATATGGGAATTACATCTCAATGGGAAAAAAAAAAAGGGAGCCAAATTCTAATAGATGCTGCAAATGGTTGAACCTTGAAAACATGCTAAGAAGCCAATCACAAAAGACAACTTTTTGCTTGATTCAATTTATATGAAATGTCCTCAGTGGAAAATATCCAGATACAGAAAGTGGAAACCCCCTAGGGCTGATAGGATGGGAGGAAATGGGAATGATCTTTAATAGGCACAGAGGTTTCTTTTTGAGGTAATAAAATAGTCTAAAATTTAATTGCAGTGATGACTATACAAAATACCATTAATTGTACACTTAAACTGGGTAAAGTTTATGGTAAGTGAATTACATCCCAATGTGTCTTTTAAAAGTAAAGTAAGGTTATAAATCATTTGCATATTATATATGTTGAAAATATACTTCTCCATTTGTCTTAGGACAGGTAAAGAATCTACCTGCAATGCAGGAGCTGAAGGAGATGTAGCTTCGATCCTTGGGTCAGGAAGATCTCTTGGAGGAGGGCATGGTAACTCACTTCGGTATTCTTGCCTGGAAAATCCCATGGACAGAGGAGCCTGGCAGGCTACAGTCCATGGGGTCGCAAAGAGTCTGACACAACTGAAGTGAATTAGCCCGCAGGTAGGCAGACATTACTTTGCCAAAAAGTTCCATCTGGTCAAGGCTACAGTTTTTCCAGTAGTCATGTATGGATGTGAGAGTTGGACTGTAAAGAGAGCTGAGCACAGAAGAATTGATGCTTTTGAACTGTGCTGTTGGAGAAGACTCTTGAGAGTCCCTTGGACTGCAAGGAGATCCAACCAGTCCATCCTAAAGGAGATCAGTCCTGGGTGTTCATTGGAAGGACTGATGTTGAGGCTCAAACTCCAATACTTTGGCCACCTGATGTGAAGAGCTGTCTCATTGGAAAGGACCCTGATGCTGGGAAAGATTGAGGGCAGGAGGAGAGGGGGATGACAGAAGATGAGATGGTTGGATGGCATCACCGACACAATGGACATGGGTTTGGGTGAACTCCGGGAGTTGGTGATGGACAGGGAGACCTGGCATGCTGCAGTTCACCGGGTCGCAAAGAGTAGGACATGACTGAGTGACTGAACTGAACAGAACTGAGGCAGTCTTTGTTTAGTACAGAAAAATTAAGTATTTGTATGAAGAAATCTGTTAATCTTTTTCCACATGATTTTTTTTTCTTTTCCATTCTAAGAAAGACCATCCTACAATGATAATCGGTGAATATTTATGCATATATTCTAGTTCTCTTTGGGTTTGATTTTTAAAAACATTTAACTAAATCATTTGAAGATGTCTCACACATTTTGCAACTATTTTGAGAGCTTCTACAAGATAATGTTCTTAACTTAGGTTTTTCTCTTTTCTTTCTTTTTTTTTAAAATATTGGTAAAGCGTGATGATCAGAAGCTAGAATGTTCTCAATCTAGCTTTATTCCTTTGTTTTGTATTCAGACTGAAGTATAGTTTTAACTGCTGTGATAAATCAGGAACAGTCTCTCCTCCATCCACCATCCTCCCTCAACCTCTGAATTAAACTTGGCAAATTATATTGCTGGATATGTTACTTGTTGAGTTGACTTCAGAGCTATAATCTGGAAGTTTGTCTAATTGGAGTGATTAGTTTTGGTCTTGCGGTCATGAAAGAACCAAGAAAGAAGTCTGCAGTATCAGATACATTCATCAGCCAAGATAGGGAGGTGTTGATGGCTTCTCTTTCATGTAAATCCAAATGGCTGTGGCATGTTTGGCTCATATTCTTTTGATTTGTGAGCTAATTTTTACAAACTGTAGGAAGAAAACTGCTGCCAACGTTATGGTTTGAAGAGTTGGCTTTTCTATCCAAAGGCACAGAAAATGTAGTATAATGGCTGGCCTCAGATAATGAGGTGGGAGGAGGAAAAGAGAAGGTTGGCAACAGAGTGTGTCCCTTGCTGCCATTTTGTGGGAAATCAGAAATGGCAAAAAAAAAAAAGAGAGAGAGAGAGAGAATGAAAATATACTCATTATTCTTCTCTCCAAAGACTTTGTCTGTCACTGATGGGTCCTGTGTTGCTTCTTAACCTTTCATTGATGACATTTAGCCCGAGGGACATCACCTGAGGGAAGTTTTCTGTACCTGACAGAACTGTGCCATTTCAAACTTAGCGATATTTAGAGTCCTGATGATTGCCTTCTTCTCAAGATATAAGATCACTCTCTTCTATTAGGAAATTAGGACAAGGGAGTATTACACTAAAATAATACACTGCTCCCTTTATAAGCAAATGTCTTCAGAAATGGATCTGGGGCTCTACTCCACCCTCTCCACTCAGCTCAAACTTTCCCAAAAGTGACAATTACCTCTTGGTCACAAATCAGATGGCCTTTTCTTTATCTTCATTCACTTCTCCCTAATAAGTAACACTGACCTTCGCCCACTCCCTCCTTTGTCAAATTATCCCATTCCCTCCTCTCATGGATATTTACATTCCTTGGGTCAGGGTGATTGAAGTAGTTAAGAATACAGGCTCTATAATCAAATCTTGTCTCCACCAATCAAGAGTGCTGATCCTAACTTGTTAGCAACTTGGTGTCCCCATGTATAAAATGGGGAAAATAACTGTGCCCAACTTATAGGGGTGTATTAAATGAATTAATTTATAGAAGAGTGCCTCCCAGCATTTACCTTTATAGAGTACTTGCTGTTATTAGTATCTTTACTACTGCTATGGTTGTTATAGCTGCAGCTGTTATAATTGCTATTATTTCTTCTCTTTGGTGTCTTTTCATTGGTGTCTTCTCAATCCCTTCTATCTTCCCTCCAGACTCCTAAGTGTATGTGTGTTCTTGGGCCTCTTTTTTCTTGCTTCATAAAGGAAACCTCATTGTGTCAGATGGGTCAGATTTGCTTGTATACCACTCAGATCCCCTGAACCCCACTTCCCTCTATAGCCACTGCTGTGGTGACCAGTCCTCACAGGCTCTGGCCAGTTTCTCACGGGTGCAACCCACAGCACCTCACTTCAGGTCCCTAACAGGTATTTCTTGCTTCTTGACATGGGTCACTTGCAGAAAACTTGCAACACAAACATGCAGGTAAGTCCACTCTTCCGAGGGCATCCCTGAGCAATGGGGAACAAGAGACAACAGATCAACACTTCCTCCTCTCTTTTAGCCCTTAGGTGAGTGCTTCAGAACCTCATTTCAAACAGCTGCTCACAAGGTCCCAGGACACCCTTACTAGTAAACAGTTTGATAATGACTTCTTGATTGGTTTCCTCTCCTTCCCTGAATTTACTCTTTTCTAACTTCTGCTCCCTGGGATCAAATTTCCAGAGGAATTTTCTGCTGCAAGTGTTTGCCTCAGGTTGTTTTGGGGAAAAACCAAGCTAAGACACTCATCTATTAAGTCAAGTAGTATTTAACTTCAAGGATTATCTTCTGTGCAGTTTTATCTCTAAGGTAAGGGACTTCAATTAATTTGGAGCTTAAGACTAGCCTTAGGAGGAGGGTGGGGGGAGGCCCCTTTGGTGACATAAATGAAAAGTAAGTAGCTACCCACGGTCCTCAGAGCAACTGAAAATATTCTTACCTGAGCACCGGGACTCAGTGTGCTGGATTCCCACATAAAGTCCTGTTTTTGCTTAAGACAGCTTCTCTGAACTTCTTGCCTTTGTCCTGTGGGGGTGGGGTTGGGGCATAGGTTTATTAATTTTTGGAAGGTGGTTTTTGTTTGTTTGCTTTGGATAGAGATGAGTTCATGAAAGAAATGTTTCTGTGTGTGGAGTGAGGAGAGGGATGATCTGAAGCTGAGAAACAGAAGGGAAAAGTTGAAGCAGCAGCTTCCTGTGGGACTTGATGTGACCAGTAGGAGCAGAATTTTTCAGGTGCTGGTGACAAGTGTGGAAAGAGGCTGGAGATTAGATTCTTGTCCTTTTCCTCATTCCCAACCATCACATGAACCCAGAATAATTCTAACACCCCACAAGCAGTGGCTTTGGCAGCATCACAGAACCACAAACTTGCTCAGATACTACTGTTGCCTGAAGATCACTGCCAGCAGAGGCAGCACCATTTTCTGGAGCACCTCAGGGAATGGCATCAGTTGGATGGCACAAGGCTGGAGTGAGCACAGTTGATGAAGTGGGCAGACTGGTTTATGCACACTTCTCAGGCATTCTTCTGGGGACTCTCAGAATCCTCAGAATATACTGGGACATCTTTAAGTTAGAGATTTACCCATCAGAGGTCCTCTTGACCTTTCCTATCTTCCAGAGCCATTAGCAATTTGTTTACACCATGACACTGCTCTGGTGACCAGCCTTGAGTTCACAGGGCAAAACACAAGAGTCATCCCATACCACCCACATGTTGCCCCTCACCTGAGAGCTTCCTTATAAGACTTTGTGGCTTTAGAGGCAGTGGGATCCCTGTAGTACCCATGCAAGACCACCTGAAAAAGCCTGAGAGAGTTATAACTCCACAATGCAATTTTTGACCTAGCTGAAATGGAGCCAGAAAGTAAATTAATCCCTCTTCCTCCCCCTGGGCTTCCCTGAGAACTAGTCATGTCAATGGAATCTTGGGAGATTGGGTAATCTATCATCTTTGATACCAAGTGTTGGCAATCTAATGAAAACACTCTTATGCCCGTTCCTCTTCTTTGCTGCCGCACTCCCCTTTTCCCTCATTTCAGTGAGCTGGGGTTAAAATCCTTAACAATGAAGTGGTACACAAGGGTTTGGATCAGGTTCTGCTTTCTGGGGAACAAAGAATGAGATAGGGTGGAGCTATGGTTGGGCAATCAATTAGTGGGGTTCAAGCCATTATAATCTGGGATATTAAAATGCAAGACTCTCTCATTTTATACTTCTCAGTCTAGCGAAGGTAGGTTAATTGAAGTTATATCTTCTTCACTAGATTAAAATATGAAGCCCCCAAGGACCCCCCAATACAAGTCTCGTATTTTCTGCATACTGGAGCTTTCCACCCAGCTGTCTCTCAAACACTGCTAGCTCAATATATCCACAACTGACCTCACCTGGGGCCACTCAATATTCCCTGAAATTGATAAAATGATTCATGTAAGTTCTCTGTTTCATTTGTCATTTTTATCCTAATCATTGCCCTCATCTACCAGATTAGAAAACTCAGAGTAAGCTTTAATTCTTCCATCTCTAGAATAGGCCACAACTAGTCATTGCCTACCTATTGTTTCTGCCTCTTCCATACCTGCTCCATGGTCCCTTTTTCTCTGCCCTTGCTGCCACTGTACTGGTTGAGACTCCTGTTATCACTTGCTCCAAGTATTGTGGGAATCTTCTAACTGGGTTCCCTGTCAGTTTTATTCTCTCTGATCCATCTTGTTAATCCACCTACCCCCACATCCATCATTGTATCCTTCTTCATGTACCACAAGCTCCAAGATTTTAAGAAACAGAGTCAAAATTACCCTTGAAAATTTCTTAAATATTTTGGCCTAGGAAGCCCAATTATGGTCTAGGAAGTATGAAGTAGTTTTCTTAAAACACTAGAGAACAAACATTTAGTTCAGTTCAGTTCAGTCGCTCAGTCATGTCCAACTCTTTGCGACCCCATGAACCACAGCATGCCAGGCCTCCCTGTCCATCACCAACTCCCGGAGTTCACCCAAACCCATGTCCATCGAGTTGGTGATGCCATCCAACCATCTCATCCTCTGTTGTCCCCTTCTCCTCCTGCCCCCAATCCCTCCCAGCATCAGGGTCTTTTCCAATGAGTCAGCCCTTTGCATCAGGTGGCCAAAATATTGGAGTTTCAGCTTCAGCATCAGTCCTTCCAATGAACACCCAGGACTGATCTCCTTTAGGATGGACTGGTTGGATCTCCTTGCAGTCCAAGGGACTCTCAAGAGTCTTCTCCAACACCACAGTTCAAAAGCATCAATTCTTCTGTGCTCAGCTTTCTTTATAGTCCAACTCTCACATCCATACATGACCACTGGGAAAACTATAGCCTTGACTAGACCGACCTTTGTTGGCAAAGTAATGTCTCTGCTTTTTAATATGCTATCTAGGTTGGTCATAACTTTCCTTCCAAGAGCAAGCGTCTTTCAATTTCATAGCTGCAATCACCATCTGCAGTGATTTTGGAGCCCAGAAAAATAAAGTCAGCCACTGTTTCCACTGTTTCCCCATCTATTTGCCATGAAGTGATGGGACCAGATGTCATGATCTTAGTTTTCTGAATGTTGAGCTTTCAGCCAACTTTTTCACTCTCCTCTTTCACTTTCATCAAGAGACTCTTTAGTTCTTCTTCGCTTTCTGCCATAAGGGTGGTGTCATTTGTGTATCTGAGGTTATTGATATTTCTCCCAGTAATCTTGATTCCAGCTTGTGCTTCCTCCAGCCCAGCATTTCTCATAATGTACTCTGCATATAAGTTAAATAAGCAGGGTGACAATATACAGCCTTGACGGACTCCTTTTCCTATTTGGAACCAGTCTGTTGTTCCATGTCCGGTTCTATCTGTTGCTTCCTGACCCGCATACAGGTTTCTCAAGAGGCAGGTTAGGTGGTCTGGTCTGGTATTCCCATCTCTTTCAGAATTTTCCACAGGAACCAACATTAAGTGTATTAAATTTAAATCTCCCGGTTAGTCCAACATAGCTAGTTGTTTTTCCTGCCCTAGAACAGATTGTATCTTCATGTTAAACACTCAATGGAGTAGTTGACTTGTGTTTTAGGGTGATGTTGTATGATACATGCATATCTATAAAAACAATCATCATCCTCAGTGTGGTGAGAGGTTCACATCATAAGAAACACTTGAAAGCTGAGACTTTTGAGGAAAAGAAACATTCACAGCCCCAACCTCACACTCACTCTGGACATGTGCTTACTGAGTGGGAAGGTAGGCAGAACTAGCTGCTCTCTTAAATTGTCTCTTGCTCTCATTCACATTTCCTGGTGCTTTGGTTGAATTTGGATAAAGCAAATGCAAATGTAATGTGACTACACTGTACACATTTTTGTACATGGACCCAGTGTCCATAGTAGGCAATCAACAGATGAAGCCACATGATAATAATTGAATCAGGAAAACCTAATTCAAGCCCTGGTTCTAGCATAGCAAATGGTATGGTTTGGGCAGGTCAATTTACCATACTGTAAATTTATTGATTCATAAAAGTATATAATAATTGGTTTATTTACCCAAAATCACTTTGTTTTGCTTTCATACATAGACTATATACCTTTTATTATTAATAATGGTACCCATAATTATATAAACTATTTTGTACCAGACTAGGCTGAGATATTTTCATAAATTGTTTATAATTTACTACACATTAATTAATTCTAGGGGCTTCCCAACGTGGTTCAGTAATAAAGAATCCACCTGCCAATGCAGGAGATGTGACTTCACAACCTGGGTCTGAAAGATCCCCTGGAGAAGGAAATGGCTACGCATTCCAGTATTCCTACCTGGAAAATCCCATAAGAGGAGTCTGGCAGGCTGCAGTCCATGGGGTCACAAAAAAAGTTGGACACAACTTAGCGACTAAACAACAACAAATTAACTCTAGGAAGGGCTGTACATCAGGGTTTATGCAAACTCTATGAACAAGCTATAAAGCTTCTCTAATTATGAACAGCTTCCATAAGTGCAATTTTTCAGTCCCTTTTATGGGGGCAGGGAGGAGGTTAGTTTTAAAACCAAAGAGTCGCTCTATTAGTGTCCAGTAAAAACATCTCTTGGTATTGGGCAGTATCTTTTGCTTTAGTGGAGACTTCTATTGATACACTGAAACTTGTTGAATTTAAGACAACTTGCCATTAAGACACAAATATTTTAAAAATCAGAAAACAAAGACAATTTTCAGTTAAAAACAAACACCATGCTTTCTTGTCACTTCATTTGTTCATTTTACAGTCTCAGAGCACTTTTTAAAAATTATATATCATGCTTCTGCATACATAGGAAATGTGGGCAAAATGAGTTGATTAAGCTTTCCTAACCCTGCTGCACATTGAGAGGTTTGTCTTCTAAATCACTTTCCCCCTCAGAATTGTTGTCCACATTTTCCAGTATAATACTTTCCTCTATTCATCAAAGGCACTGGTGATGCTGCATTTCTTAAAAGACTACATCAAAGAATTAAGCCACTGGTCTTTAGTTGTTGGAGCTTCCCATGTGTCTCAATGGTAAATAATCTGCTTGCCAATGCAGGAGAGGCAGGTTCTATCCCTGGGTTGAGAAGATCCCCTGGACTAGGAAATGGCAACCCACTCCAGTATTCTTGCCTGGAAAATTCCACAGACAGAGGAACCTGGTGGGCTGCAGTGCATGGGTCCCAAAGAGTCAGAGCAACTGAGCACTCAGTTCGAATTCTTGAATCTGCTTTGCTCTTATGTAGTTAGCTTTTGACTTCAGCTTTGTAGATAAAGCTCCATACATCTGATTCATCACCTCCTCACTCTCTCCCTATCATCATTAAATCTTGAAGGGTAAAACACTGTTCCACTATATTCTACACTTGTGATTTTCTTCCAAGACCCCCATTCACACTTTGTAGTTTTGATACTGGCACATTTTATGTTTATAAGGGCACAGGCAATGGGATATAAGTACACTGAGACAACAGTTATTGTAAGTCACTATTGATTACAAAGCACACACCATTTCAGGAATGTTAAAATGTAGGAGGAACAAAAGGCATCTTAGAGTTGATGAAACGCATTAAATTGCAAGGTCAAAGGCAGAGAAATTTTCCCTTCAAATGTTTAAAGAGGAGAAAACTGGCTCAGAGAGAACAAGTCATTTCCCTGAGGACACATGAGTCCAAGTGATTCCAAAGCACACTCCACCACATCACAGTGCCTCTTCTCAGAATCCTAGCCAGTCTGCAAGTTAGATTTTACCTCACAACAGCTCCCCATCTTCTTATTCTTTTACCATCAGTGGGGCCTGCAGTCATCCGTTATCACTCCCACAGTGACTTCAGTGGGTGGCGTTGCTGCATCGTTTCTCCCAGTGTCTTTGTGACTCTTCTAATTATTAGTACAGTTAAGGGGCTTCCAGTCTCCAAGAAACCAGATGAGACAAATAATATCACGTGGCCAAAATGAAGACATCTTTTTACCAGAGAAGAATGAAATATAGCAGTTTCAACTGACCAGAAACTTGGCAATATGTTTTATGGATTTCATTGTGCACCATTTGGATTGTTGGCAGTCAATGAAACCAAGTGCAAAACTCCAATTATTGCCTCATTTTTACCTAAACTCTACATTTTCTCTGGTTTCCCCCTAATTGTAATACTTTCACTATACATTCTGAAAATCTGGTGTAGATTTAAATATTTCCAAATAACATCAGAGATTTCTGTTAACTTGCTATACTTTTATAGAACTTTTGATCATGGCAGGCAAACTTTAGGTATTAGTTTTCCTAGTGCTGGTTGATTCTTGATCTACTGGGGTGTCTGTAGTATATAAGAGGTCATCCTCCAGGAGGTTTCTACTCTGTGTTTCCTATATATATGCGGCAATACAGGTGACAAGGATGAAATTAAATTAACACAGAAACATTTGCTCCACCCTACAGCCAAGAAGAAAACATTCTCTGTTGCTTGACATGCTATAGGACTTGGGTCTCTGTTTTGACAATTGTAGTAATGAACAGAAATACAGAATTGAAAGCACTAGCAGCAGGGAGGAGTCCTTGGTGGCTCAGACAATAAAGAATCTGCCGGCAATGCAAGAGAGCAGGGTTCAACCTCAGGTTCGAGAAGATCCCCTAGAGGAGGAAATAGCAACCCACTCCAGTATTCTTGGCTGGAGAATTCCATGGACAGAGGAGCCTGATGGGCTACAGTTCATGGGGTCACAAAGAGTCAGACACGACTGAGCAACTAACACTTTCAGAAGAAGGGAGTAGATTAATGTACACAGGCAAGGACACCATGCTGCCCTAGGAAGGAAAAATCTGCAAGGAAAGAGAAAAAGAAACAGACTATGCAGTAACTAGAGTTTTGAGAGGAAGCTATTGAAAAGCATTAATGAGCTATTACATAGAAAAGGAACTTTAAGGAGAAACCAAGATAACAAGAACTTTTAGGAGGGTTTACTTTACTCGGTTCAGTGAGATGTAATTCTTTCCCTTTACACAATGTTTAAACATTAACTTAGTAGAGACATACTATTTTTCAAGACTTTGGAAGATTCATATTTTTATATATTTTTTTAAAAGAGTACTTTCCTAAAAACAAAACAGGACTCAGAACAAGAGAGAGAAACCCCTTCTGGATGTTAGTTACAACATATAACCTCAGGATTCTTCCGCTTGTTTTTCTGATATTAATACTGGATGTCAAACTCAATAAAGAACTTCCAGAACCCAGCACCACTCTTCCCTATTCTGCAATTAATAAACACATAGATGAATGACTGTCCACACCTAAAACTGTCTTATTTTCTAGGGCTAGACAACAAATGTTCTATGTTAAAAACACAGTAGAGTAGAAGCTGATTTAAAGAAGAGAGAAAACATATTAAGTAATCTGTGTACCATCATCTGAACAGTCCAGGATTGGAGGCAGTGACACTTCCCTGACTTCAGTGACCCTCTCAATAAAATTCCAGCAGAGGTAAGAATGCCTGGAGTTCTTTGTACTTTCCTTAAATTGTAGAAAAAATAGGAGCTCAAATGAAACCTCTATTACAAATATTGGGCAAGCCAAACATATTAACAGTAAAATTCTCAAATATTTTGTCAACCCCATTTTTTCAGAGGTTAAACACTCTTCTCTCCTACTCTCTGATATTATTGTAAGTACTAAGTAACACTTTATTATATAAATACGACCTGCCAGGTCTAATTGCTATGTGCAAAATTTACTAAATCACAAAGTAAGAGTACATATGAAGCTGCTTATAGAAAATTGCAAAGTATTTAAATGATGGGAAGAGAATGTTATGATTGGCAGGAATATACTTTTACTCTACATAAAATTGAGGAGACTATGTAAACAAAGTCAAGTTTCCATACACAAATGATCCCCCCTCCCAATTATAAGTAACACCAAAAATGAAAAGGATAAAATTGAAAAGTGATCCCTGTGAGATAATCTATGACACTGGCATAATATAACATGTAAATATTATTTTTTCTTGGACTATAGTTAAACACAGCCCTAAAGGAGTCTGCTGTTGAGTTTTGTTCTCCATTTCACCACCGCACAGTTTGTAACAAAATTTAACAATGGACAAAGCATGGAAATAATTAAGTGTGAAACAACAGTCATTGCCTCTTTCAGAAAGCTAAGTTCTCCCTCCTAATACTTGGAAATCTCTAATTTTGTCAGACATTCAAAGATACTTAGGCTCCTAAATGGGGGCATTAGTTCAATAACATGCCAGGAGCAAATGAGAGAGAGTTGCATTTATGAAAATTTGCAAGCACTTGTGTGTATTTTTAGAGAGTACTAAAGTGTTCGTTACAAATGACATCAACATTCAGGGTTCTGCCATTTCAGGGCTTAGCCTGATTTTCCCTCCAGAAGTCCTATTTGTTGCTAAGATAAATATCTTTGTATTTTCACCCACAAAACAATTATCCTTGCAGTCACGCTAACCTCCAGATACCTAGACTAGGACCCATTATGTTGAGATTTGCACACACCCTTGCAAACCACAATTTCCAAGTTTTTGTTCTGCCAAATGTCTCTCAGTCATTGAAAAACCGCCACTACTTGGTCTCTACTTGTTGAGAAAATAATCTGTTCCTAGGGATTTCCTGGAAAGGATTGCTCCTTCATACAGGATCAATTAAGTGTGTGCTGCTTCCAAGAGTGATCACCCCACTGGTGAGACAATTGCTTCTTTAGTAGTAGCTGAACAATTTGGAGACTTGTCCTTGGATTTGGCGGGTAGAGCTGTCAGCATTCACTTGTCTCTGCACATTGGTGCAGGGAGTAGCATACTTAACTCATTGTTGCATTAAAAGGCCTGATAGTGAGCATTTCTAAAGAATGGCATAATTGTGTCACCTAACATTTATGATAACAAGATTTAGCACAGACAGGTTTTATTGAAAGCACTACAATTGGCTTTCATCACAACTGACTATTAGAATTTGAGTTTCAAGAAAGCAAAATAATTTATATAGTCACATGACTACATCATTGAACCTAGATCACTGTTTCAGTAGAGGGGAAATTATATATAGACAAAACTTTACATATACATATCTGTGTGTGCTCAGTCTCTTATTTGTGTCTGACTCATGGCAACCCAGTGGACTATAGCCCCCAGGCTATACTAAACTCCTGGAGTTTACTCAAACTCATGTCCATTGAGTCAGTGATGTCATCCAACCATCTTAGCCTCTGTCATCCCCTTCTCTTCCAGCCTTCAACCTTTCCCAGCATCAGGGTCTTTACAAAAGAGTCAGTTCTTCTCATCAGGTGGCCAAAGTATTGGAGTTTCAGCTTCAGCATCAGTCCTTCCAGTGAACACCCAGGACTGATTTCCTTTAGGATGGACTGCTGGTTGGATCTCCTTGCAGTCCAAGGGACTCTCAAGAGTCTTCTCCAACACCACAGTTCAAAAGCATCAATTCTTCAGCATTCAGCTTTCTTTATAGTCCACCTCTCACCTCCCTACATGACTGCTAGAAAAACCATAGCTTTGACCAGACAGACCTTTGTTGGCAAAGTAATATCTCTGCTTTTTAATATACTATCTAGGTTGGTCATAGCTTTTCTTCCAAGGAGCAAGCATCTTTTAGTTTCATGGCTACAGTCACCATCTGAAGTGATTTTGGAGTGCAAAAAAATGAAGTCTGTCACTGTTTGCACTGTTTCCCAATCTATTTGCCATGAAGTGATGAGACCAGATGCCATGATCTTAGTTTTCTGAATTTTGTGTTTTAAACCAACTTTTTCACTCTCCTTCACTTTCATCAAGAGGCTCTTGAGTTCTTTTTGCCTTCTGCCATAAGGGTGGTGTCATCTGCATATCGGAGGTTATTGATATTTCTCCCTGCAATCTTGATTCCAGCATGTGCTTCATCCAGTCCAGTGTTTCTCATGATGTACTCTGTATACAAGTTAAATAAGCAGGGTGACAATATATAGATTTGACACATTCCTTTCCCTATTTGGAACCAGTCTGTTGTTCTGTGTCCAGTTTTAACTGTTCCTTCCTGACTTGCATACAAATTTCTCAAGAGCAAGTCAGGTGGTCTGGTAATCCCATCTCTTGAAGAATATTCCACAGTTTGTTGTGATCCACACAATCAAAGGCTTTGGCGTAATCAATAAAGCAGATGTGTTTCTGGTACTCTCTTGCTTTTTTTATGATCCAAAGGATGTTGGCCATTTGATCTCTGGTTCCTTTGCCTTTTCTAAATCCAGCTTGCACATCTGGAAGTTCATGGTTCATGTACTGTTGAAGCCTGGCTTGGAGAATTTTGAGCATTACTAGTGTGTGAGATGAGTGCAGTTGTGCAGTAGTTTGAACATTCTTTGGCATTGCAGGATATAAAATTAACACACAGAAATCCCTTGCATTCCTATACACTAACAATGAGAAAATAGAAAGAGAAATTAAGGAAACAATTCCATTCATCATCGCAATGAAAAGAATGAAATACTTAGGAATAAATCTACCTAAAGAAACAAAAGACCTATATATAGGAAACTATAAAACACTGATGAAAGAAATCAAAGATGACACAAATAGATGGAGAAATATACCATGCTCATGGATCAGAAGAATCAATATAGTGAAAATGAGCATACTACCCAAAGCAATCTATAGATTCAATGCAATCCCTATCAAGCTACCAACAGTATTTTTCAGAGAACTAGAACAAATAATTTCACAATTTGCATGAAAATACAAAAAATGTTGAATAGCCAAAGCAATCTTGAGAAAGAAGAATGGAGCTGGAGCAATCAACCTTCCTGACTTCAGACTATACTACAAAGCTACAGTCATTAAGATAGTATGGTACTGGCACAAAGACAGAAATAGACCAATAGAACAAAACAGAAAGCCCAGAGATAAATCTACACACCTATGGACACCTTATCTTTGACAAAGGAGGCAAGAATATACAGTGGAGAAAAGACAACATATTTAACAAGTGGTGCTGGGAAAACTGGTAAACCACTTGTAAAATACTGAAACTAGAACATGTTCTAATGCCATACACAAAAATAAACTCAAAATGGATTAAAAATCTAAATGTAAGACCAGAAACTATAAAACCCCAAGAGGAAAACATAGGCAAAACACTCTCTGACATAAATCACAGCAGGATCCTCTAAGACCCACCTCCCAGAGTAATGGAAATAAAAGCAAAAATAAACAAATGGGACCTAATTTAACTTAAAATCTTTTGCACAATGAAGGAAACTATAAGCCAGGTGAAACGACAGCCTTCAGAATGGGAGAAAATAATATCAAACGAAGCAACTGACAAAGAATTAATCTCAAAAATATACAAGCAGCTCATGCAGCTCAATTCCAGAAAAATAAACAACCCAATCAAAAAATGGGCCAAAGAACTAAGATATTTCTCCAAAGAAGACATACAGATGGCTAGCAAACACATGAAAAGATGCTGAACATCACTCATTATCAGAGAAATGCAAATCAAAACCACAATGAGGTACCATCTCACGTCAGTCAGAATGGCTGCTATCAAAAAGTCTACAAACAATAAATGCTGGAAAGGGTGTGGAGAAAAGGGAACCTCATACACTGTTGGCGGGAACCCAGCCACTACTGAGAAGTATAGAGATTCCTTAAAAAACTGGAAATAGAACTGCCATATGACCCAGCAATCCCACTTCTGGGCATACACACCAAGGAAACCAGAATTGAAAGAGACACGTGTACCCCAATGTTCATTGCAGCACTGTTTACAATAGCTAGGATATGGAAGCAACCTAGATGTCCATCGGCAGATGAATGGATAAGAAATCTGTGGTACATATACACAATGGAATATATTATTCAGCTATTAAAAGGAATGCATTTGAATCAGTTCTAATGAGGTGTATGAAACTGAAGCCTATTATACAGAGTGAAGTAAATCAGAAAGAAAAACACAAATATAGTATATTAATACATATATATGGAATTTAGAAAGATGGTAACAATAACCCTATATGCGAGACAGCAAAAGAGACACAGATGTAAAGAACAGACTTATGGACTTTGTGGGAGAAGGTGAGGGTGGGATGATTTGAGAGAAAAGCATTGAAACATGTATTTTACCATATGTGAAATAGACTGCCAGTCCAAGGTTGATGCATGAGACAGGGTGCTCAGGGCTGGTGCACTGGGTTGACCCTGAGGGATAGGATGGGGTGGGAGGTGAGAGGAGGGTTCAGAATGGGGAACACATGTATACCCACGGCTGATTCATGTCAATGTATGGCAAAAAACTCTACAATATTATAAAGTAATTAGCCTCCAATTCAAATAAATAAATAATTTTTTTAAAAAGAATTTCACACTGGGAAGACCCAGAGGAATCGGGTGGAGAGGGAGGTGGGAGGGGGGATGGGGATGGGGAATACATGCAACTCCATGGCTGATTGATGTCAATGTATGACAAAACCCACTGCAATGTTGTGAAGTAATTAGCCTCCAACTAATAAAAATAAAGGGAAAAAAAGTGAAAAAAAAAAGAATTTCATATTAGAAAATCCCACAGTTAACCAATATTTTGATCAATATATAGTGTTACAAAACCTTGCAGGAGTGAAATACTCATTCAAAGTAGAAGACAGACAGTGGGTTTTAATGTAAAAGAGTATAAAATGTTCATTTCTACAATTTCAAATTCTATTAAACAACTAGCTTTTAAGAAGCCACTACTTATCAAATTTTGGTGTACCATCCCGATAAGACTATCTACAAGTATCTGAAAAGGCTGTTCAAATACTGCCCTCTTTTCCAACTTCATATCTGTGTGAGATTAGACATCCTTCATACACATCAGTAAAAACAATATATAGCAAAAGACTGATGCAAAAGCAGAGAAGAGAACTAGCTGTTTTTTAATTAAATCAGACATTAAAAACTTTCACAAAACTGTATAACTTATCCACTCTTGTTTCTAAGTATTTTTATTTTAAAAAATATATATTTTTGCAAATAAAAAAAGATTTATGTTCACATGGAATGTGTTTATTATTGTCATTTTAAATAAAATATATTGTCATTTTAAATTAAATAAATTAATAAATATTTTTAAATTCCTGTTTTAATTTCTAATGCAGTAAATATCTGTAAGTATTAGTGACATAAACACCTGTCAACTTGAGGTTTTCAATAATTTTTTATAGGTATGGAGGTTTCTGACCAAAAAATTTGAGAACCATTACTATAGAAATATTCTTGCCTATACATAGCAGGAAACAATGGCAAAATTGTTCTCAGTGCCTATGTTTATAATGGCAAAAAACTGTATAAACAGCCAAAATGTCTACTGATTTGGGAAAGGATAAATTGTGGTATATTCATCCAATGGGAAAAAACAGCAAAAATCAGAGAACTAGTTGCACACATCAGCAGGAATTAGTATCATAAACATAATGCTGAGTAGAATAAGCAAGTCATAGAATGCATACAAACTTCTTCCATGTGTAGTAAATTCAAAATCACGCAAAACTAAGTAACATACTATGTATGGATATATACATATGGTAAACTATGAAGAAATACAAAGGAATAAAAAACAAATCAGAGTCGTGCTACCCACACCAGGGCGAATGGGGCATGGTGCTAGAGCACATCTGGGATGTTAAAACGTCGGTAGTAAACTATTTGTTGCATCACTTATTTATTAAATAAAATATTACTAGTAAGTGGCATAGCAGTCTCACAGGTGTTTAAAATAGTAATTTCTTCTAAAAGCACATATATGTACTATAAATTTTCTTTTGCAGGTATGGTATTTTATATTTTGGAATATATGGTATATTTCACAGTTAAAAAATAAATAATAATGAGATATCAATTTCCCCCTTGAATGATCAGTAACACTTTCATTAATTGCTGATGAGTAGGTGAATTGCTATAATCTTTTTATAAAGTAATCTAATAGCATCTGTGAAACACAAAATGCACTTTATTTTTGATCTAGCAATGTCACACTGGGAATTGATCCTGAAAAGGGGAACGTCTTCCTTCATGTGGCCAGCTGTACGTATGCTGGAACACACATGTGGAGTTATTACAACATCATTGAAAGTGACCAAAGTTTGGAATCAACCAAACTATTCATTAATAGGAGAATGGTTGAATAAATCATGGTATGGCCATACTATACAGTTTATTTGGCTATTAAAATATTTCTACAATTTTCTATGTTAACCAGGAAGGCTTTCCATGTGAAGTGGAAAAAATTTTGCAGAGGAATGTTAACCGGGTCATCTCATTTTTTAAAAAGAAAACTATAAAAAAAAAAAAAAAAAGAAAACTATATAATAAATATTTTTTCTGAGCATGGAGAAATATATAGAAGGATGTATAAATACTAAACTGTTAACTATGTTTAGCTCACAGGCAGTTGTAGTAAGAGGTAGCGAGAGAGATTAACAATTCTTTATATACCTCTGTATTACTTGACTTAAATTAATGAAAAATAATTGAAACTATTTGTCAGTTACATAATTTTTCTTGTTCTTATGTCCCTTAAAAATGGATTCAACAAGGTGTGGGTTGGACTTGGGGATCTAAAATATCAGCCAAGCCAAAATAAAAAAAAAAAAGATTCAACAAATTTAAAAAGACACTAATGCTTTGAACTAAATTTTTTTCATATTTCTGAAAAGAGCTTCATTTTCTCTTCAAAATGGAGAGAGAAATGGGAAAGAAAAAGGAGGGGCTGAATGGTCATAAGCAACTGTTTTCATGTTATTAGAAAAGCTGAGAATATATCTGGGACATCAGAAGCACCTAAGTCATTACCTAATTTCAGAATCATTTTTACAAGAAAACCCGATTAAACAAAATAGCCCAGAATTGGAATGGTTAAGACACCCTCATGCATTAAAAAAAAAAGAAACATTTTTCCTTACAGATCTTGTAACCTTCCTTTACAGCCCTTGTTCAGAAAATCATTCTGAAGAGCATGACTACTTTTTCCTGCTCTGTAAGTGATAGTTCCAAAGGAGCCTCACAGAGAAGGTCCCAGCCACTCCCTGCCCCATGCTGTCAGAGCCCACGTGGGGGAATCATTCTTCAAAAGGCCATCCTTCCTTTATCTGTCCACACTCACACAAGCACACTTGGGATAGAAGGCAAAAGGTGCCCTAAGCTCTTCTCCATGGCGAGCCAAGGTCATCTGCTTTTAGTGGATCGTTTCACATCAAGTCTCTCATTTGGGTCACATTAAAGAGATCAGAGCATGAAGAAAACCCCACATCTGTGAACTGTTTGGAGTAATTTGTTTGTTTTTCCTACAATTAAAGCCAAGACCATATAAATCAATCTTAATAACTCAAAATTTGAATTATTGCTTTTATATTTTTAATTTATTATTTCTGAGTCATGTGTCATTTAGGAATTTATATCCAAAGGTTTGCATTCTTAAAGTCACTTGCTGATACAAGAAACTTGTCAACACTTATATTCCAGGCACTGTCTGAAACACTGGTAATATATAATTGACAAGACAGACATGGTACCATTCTCTTGAATTTTCAGCTTAGAAAGTAAGAACTGACTGAATAAGAAGCACATAAAAATAAGCTGTTTTGAAGCCAACACAGCTGTCACACAGTGCAAATGATGGAAGATGAACCTGCATAAAACTGAAAGCTCTATTCTAAGATTCTCATGGAAGTGTAGAAACATAACACTAAACTTCCAAATTTTGAATAAGGATGTCAATATTTCAAGAGCTCTATGGTTGGATCTGTTAGTTTAAAGGTACAAAATCGAGTACAGTATTGATAAAGGTCCAAGCTCTGGTTTGAATTTCCTAAGCTAATATTGGTAGTTGGGGTTTGAATTTTCTTACCTAATTTCAGAAATAAAAGCAAACACAGGACAAATCTGTATATAAATGAGATAAAGTGTTAACATGAAAGTATAGTAGAAACCATTTTAAATATTGTATCATATACTGAAATAGAAAACCTAGTAGCCAGAGGGGTAAATTTTTAAATGTTGTTAATGAATAAAAAAAAATCTACACTGTAAAAAAACCATGTCCCATTGCACATAAGGATAAATTGACTAATTCTTTCCATCTTGAGGTGTGAGCATTGTATTACTAACCTTTTTAAAATAAGAATTCATGCCTTACATAATTGTAACCTGATCTTTTTTTCCTTCTGAAGCACTTTACCTACTTACAGATGTCCTTCATAGCAATAATATTTATATTAGTTGGGACTACATCATGGTTTTCAAATGAATTTTTTTTTGCTTTGGGAGTCGTCCTTGTTGGTTTTTCTGAGAAACTCCCTGGTTTGAAGGTCAAGAAGTCAAAAATAATGAAGGCAAATAAAAATATCAGATGGTTTTCTGTGTTATTCTAATTATTCTTACCTTGGATCCAGTGACATTTTAAGATAATATTTATCAGTTGGTCCTCCCAAGAGTTAATGATAAGAATGACAACATCTGACATTTATTGAATGTGAAACACGTGCCTGGTACTGTTCTATGAGCTTGGTATGCATTGTCAGATTTATCTTCCTAATAGTCTGTGAGGAAGGTAATTGTATAATCTCCCTTTCACAGATGAGTAACCTGAGACAAAGGAAGGTTAGACAACTTTCCCAAGGATCTTGACTAGTGAGGAGTAGAGTTGGAATGTGAAACCAGGAATTTGAATCAGAGTCTACACTCTTTCCTCCTTTTCTAGTAAACTTTGTACTAAATTATATCATGGAGAAAAGTACATAAATCATGTGCAACTCAGTGAATTTCCACAAAGAAAACTCATTTGGGCAATACCACCCAAATCAAGAAATGAACCATGACCAAGAACCCTGGAAGTCCTTCTTTGTGCCTCCTCCCTCTTATTACTCTCTTTCCATAGACAACTACTTCCTGACTCCTAACACCATAGATTAGTTTTGTTTCTTTATGAACTTCCTATGAATGGAATCATATAACAGGATTGTAAAAATGATTCTTGTTACTGTGGAGAGAGGCAGTTAACTTTAGTTGTTGTATAGTATTCTAACATATGACTACATCACAATTTATTTATCCATCCTACTATTGTGGGAAATATGAACAACTCCCAGTTTGGGGCTACTAAAAATAATGCTATTGTTAAGATTCTCATTCACATTATTTTGGGCACATATGTACACTTTTATGTGGTATATAGTATATATATGGGCTTCCGTGGTGGCTCAGACAGTAAAGAATCTGCCTGCAATGTGGGAGACATGGGTTCAACCCTTCAGTTGGGAAGGAAGAGCCCCTGGAGGAGGGCATGGCAACCCACTCCAGTGTTCTTGCCTAGAGAATTCCCATGGACAGAGGAACCTGGTGGGCTACAGTCCATGGGGTTGCAAAGAGTCGGACATGACTGAGCAACTAAGCACAGCACAGCACAGCATATATATATGTCATTATATATATTATATCATATGTATGATATAATATATATCATTTTATATATATATATAATGAAATGCAATTGCTGGGTTACAGGACATTTATGCTCACTTCAAATGAAATCTTGAACAATTTTCAAAGTGCTTGTACCAGTTTACTCTTTCACCAGCAGTGTATGAGAGTTCCAGTTATTCCACATCATCACCAATACTTGGTATAGTCTGGCTTTTAATTTTTGGTCATTTTGCTGGATGTGTAATGGTATCTTTATTGTGGTTTGAATCTGCATTTCTCTGATAACAATGTTGAACAAACCACTGAGTACCTGTTCAAGTCTTTTGCCCATTTTTCTATTAGGTTGCTCATCTTTTGCTTATTGATTTTGAGAAGCCTTTATACACTAAGAATATGATACTTTGTCCAAATATGTATTATGATTAGCATCTCTTACTCTTTTTCTTTTCACTTTTGTAATAGTATCTTGAACATAGTGCTTATATTCTTAACTGCTACACTATACAGCTTCAATCTAGAAAAGGATAGTAATTTTAAGTGTCATGATAATATTGGATTTTCCAAAAAGGTTTTTGGGTTTTTACATAAGATCATACAGGAAAATCCAAATAAACTTTTTGGCTAGTCCAATATCATGGATATCTTAGGAAACCTTCTAATTAATTGACATTTCAAAGTTGTATTTCTCCAGAGTAGCCCAACAGATTGTGATTGGTTATTTGTAACTGAACATACTGTAATGACCAAACTGAACTTTATCTCACCTAGAACATCTATCAATAATTACATGCTTTGGGGTTTTTTTGTCATAAAGATACAAACATAATCTCACCTAGGAAAATGATTCCTCAAAATGCAGAAGAAATGGGTGAAAGTGGTCAAAAGGTAAAACTTTCCAGCTACAAGCTAAATAAGACCTGCAGATGTAATATACAGCATGGTGACTATAGCTAAGAATATTCATATATTTCCAAGTTGCTAAGAAAGTAGATCTTGAAAGTTCTTATTACAAGAAAAAAATTGTCACTATATGAGATGATAGATATTAATTAAATTTACTGTGGTAATCATTTCATAATATACATATATATCAAATCATTATGTTGTATACCTTGGACTAACATAATGTTAAATGTAAATTACACCTCAATAAAACTGAGGGGAAAGTAATACTGTTTAACTATCACTTTACTGGAAAAAAAGTAAAAATTGAAAATGAAGAAATCTGAATGACTTTTGAAATGGGTTCCACCATGATCTGAGGAAGACAGGTAACCAAATTGAATACTTATCAATCTATTGACAATGCCCTCACTAGATAATAATTGATATTGCTAATTATGTTCCCATTTTGTTCAATTTTCTTCTTTCCAATACTTTTTCCCTGGAAAAGGCTGAACTTCATTTTTGGTTTATTTTTAAACAATGCTCATGTTTGTTTGGTTTTTAGGTTTTATTTCTTTTTACTTTTACTCCTTTGGGTGTTTTTGTTTTCCTAAAGCTCCTAAAAGAAGTGGGATTTTTTAGTTGATTGATTTGACAATATAGATTGTGACAGACATACAAATTTATTCCCAAAAACATGATTTGTTGAAGGAAGTAGCATTTATTTGAAATTGAAAATAATGGCTTAGCTACAAATTGTAGTGTCTTCACTATGTTTTCTGGTTCAGTGAATCCCACATTCTTTTCTAGAATTGCTTTATATTATAGAACCCTTTTACTTATTAAAGCAATGCTCATTTTCTGCTTGTACTTGTCAAGTAAATGCTGCTTTTCATAGTAGGTAAACTCTGAAATCTCAGTAGCTTAACATGGTGTAAGTTTATGCTGGTAGTGCTGTGTGTTTGAAAGAGGAGGAGATACAGTCTGTTCCAAAGAGTTCATCAGAGACTTAAACTGATAGAAACTCTGCTGCCTTCAACATATGGTATCTGAAATTGCTCAAATCTAGTCAGCAGATAGGGTAGAGAAAGAGCAGAGGACCCAGTGCAAGATTTTATGGGCCAAGCCCAGAAGTGATGTAAATCATTTCCACCCAGATTCCATGGGCCTGAACTCAGTCTAATGCCTCCAACTATAAGCAAAGGGGGTAGGGGGCTCAGAAATTACATCCCTGTAATAATTCGGTTTCATGGACAGGGAGCCTGAACATGTTTTTTAAAAAGAATATTTATTTATTTAGCTGCACTGAGTCTTAGTTGTGGCACACTAAGGATCTTCGTCGCATCATGTAGAATCTTTCATTGTGGCTCACAGGCTTAGTTGCCCTGCAGTATGTGGGATCTAGTTCCTTGTCCAGGGACTGAACCTGTGTTCCCTGCATTGCAAGGCAGATTCTTCACCAGTGGATCACCAGGGAAGTCCTGAGCTTGAACATTTAATAGATAGCCAGCCATTCACAATGTTCATGGTTACCAAGCTGGACACAGAGTGTTCCGACTTTAAGACAGGAGAGGGCATTTTTGGAGCTGGAGGGTCCAGTGAAATTATTCTCAATCTCCTCTGTTTCATTCTTACTATAGTCTATTTTTTTTTTTTTTGGTCAATTTTTAATCTCAGAGGCAGCATGAATTTCATCCCCTGCATCTCATAACCAGAGATTCCTGCCTACCATGACCCGCAGCAGCCCCAGGTCATGCCCTCTGGTTACTCCCTTTCCAGGGTAGGTCTCCCTCTCCCTTCCAACTTTATTTTTTTTTAATTGCATTAACTTTATATATTTAAGGGGTGAGGTTTGACATCTTACAGAATTGAATCTTCCCATCTATAAACAATGGAACTCTCTCCATTTATTGAGGTTTTGTTTTTTTTTTTTTTTTTTGCTCTTCAAATTTAAATTCCATTGAGGCTTAAGTATTAAAGTTTCTAGCTTTTCCCTTGTTATGGTTGAGACTGGTCCTTTTCCTTATGAACAGGTGGAGGCAGGTTTGGATTTTCATTGAGGTCCTTAAGATACATTCTGTTTTGCAGCATACATGCATGCGTGCTAAGTTGTGTCCTACTCTTTTGTGACCCCATGGACTATAGCCTGCCAGGCTCCTCTGTCCGTGGAATTTTTCAGGCAAGAATACTGGACCTTCCAATTTTCTGATGTACTCCCTTTCTGGGAATCCAAACACCAAAAGTCCCCCACAGCCAATTCTGCAGTGCAGGGTAATAAGCTTCACCAGGTCCATCACATTTCTCTTTTGCTGGTGTACTAGTTCATTTTCTTTTCCAGACAGCAGTTGTTTAGGGGGAGTAGAGGTGCTTTTAAACCAGCTAATGAGTGCATAGCACTTTAGGTATAAATTGTTCTTTATAACACTGTCTCAGTCAGTTTTTAATAGACATTTTTGCCTCTGGTAATATTTCTCAAAGGCTGATTCCTAAACTAACATTATAGAAGTGTCTCTAATTTTATGTGACCTTTCATAGAAAGTTCTTGTAATAACTGTGATGACAAAAGTTTAAAATAAAAACGCTAAGAGTGTCTGATGCTTCATTAGTTAGACTGAGCCTTATCTCTGCCTTCATGTCTATTCTAACCAAATACATGGATATACTGCTTCTCACCTGTACAGGCCTTGGATATTCCACATCTAGGGACTTAATTTTTGCTTTGGTAAGAACTATATAAAGTGTGACTCTAAAGCAGAGGTCAGCAATCTATACCTCATGAGCCAAATTCAGCCTGCTTTCTATGTTTGTAAATAAAGTTTTATTGGAACATAGTTATGCCCATTCATTTACAGCTTTTCTATGTCTGACTTTTTACAGAAAAAGTTGGTTGGCCGTTGCCCTAAGCTAAAGAGACAACCTCCTCTGGAGTTGATATATGAGCTAGATTTTGAATAATAAGCAACATTTTCAAGTTATGGGTTAGGGAAGATGCAGAGAAAAATATTCTGGTTAAAAAAAATAGATTTACAAAACATAGTGTTACATGTGAAAATAATGGTCTGCATTGTCTTGCCAAAGCATAAGACCCAAGAGAAGGATCACTGGGAGATGAGCAACATAGGCAGAAAGCAGGGAATGGGGTGGGAGGGGACTGGCAGACCAAAAGGAGCCTTAGAAAATTCAAGCCAAACAAGATGGATTTTCTTAGCCCATAGGTCAGTTCTTCTTAGAGCATTTTAAATCAATGTTGACAGATTTTATGAAAGAAAACAAAGAAAGAAAAGTACCCATGGTTAAAAATAGGAAAGTATTGGTTAATCAACTTTCAACAAGTTGATACAGGACTTCTCAGAGCCTTTAAAATGCATCTCTCCATTGGAAATCTCTAAGAAGGGACTGAAAGATTTCCAGGTTATTTGACTACACATCTTTCTTTGGCTAATCACCTCACAGAACTAATATTCACCAAAACATTTTGGAGAATCTTGCTTGAACAATAAGCAGTCAGAGCAAGGATTTAGCCAAAGGGAGATGTGATCAGACTTGCATTTTAGAATTGCTTTGGCAGATGTATGAGGAACAGACTGTCAGGAAAGACCAAAGGTAAGAAGACAAGATAAGCCGGTGCACCTACCAGGTGAGGGGTGATGGGGAATAATATATCATTTCCCAAAACTGATTTGTTTTGCATGTCTGTTTTTTAAAAACAGAGGTCTTATTCTGCGTAAGAGTTTTCCTGGCTGGGGTGAGTCTAACTTCAGGATCTAGATCCTCCCATTCCTGGGAATCACCAATAGCCTGTGACTTAGATTGCCTGCCTCGGGTCTCGCTTCAGCCACTCCCTGCATCCAGACCTGACATCTGGCTCAGGATTTTAGTTCTTGCAGATCACCTAGTTTATCATGGTCGTGGAGTCTTTGACTTACCACTTTGTTTTTTGTACAGAACTTTCATTCTCTGGAGTCTGCCTTGCCCCACTGCTTTGTCTTGCTTTCTGGTACCCAGGCCACCTGCCTGCAGGCTGATTCCACCAACACATAGTCTGCTCAACCCCTCTGTCGGTCTCATTCCCCTGCTTCTGAAAACTCCAGTCTCATCACTCAACACGAGAGCTCTACCCTGACTTCTGTGGTCCCTAGGCCACACTCAGGAAGCACTGCTCTGCTTTTTCAGCCTTGCATACCAGGTTTTACCATGTGCAGAAAAATTCATTTCCTAATACCTGCTGCTGCTTTCTGCCTGAAACCTCTTACCTTGCTACAAATGACTGAGCCAAAAAATTGACAACATACAGGAAATCAAACTTTAGTTGATCTTTTTCTTTTTCCTCAGGAGATTTCCAAGACTTCTTTACACTTCCTCAGGCATCCCCTGGGCTGAGTGATTTCACTTTTCCCAAAACTTTTGGTCAGGATGAGATTTAGAGATAAACCATTGTAAAAATAGCTATTCCTACACTTCATTCCTCCTCTCTGACCACTTTTGAAGGATGCTATTCTGTGTTTCTACCGTTAAGAGGAGAGAAAGAAAGGAGGAGTCTGGGTATCTCAGAGAACCAGGTCAGAACTGGAACTCTTGAGAAGAATCTGATTCTCCTCCAGCATGGCCCTTATGACGTATGTGGCCCTGTTTCACTTCTGTCATGTGGCTTGAAGGCACTGCCGTCACAGGGCTATTCAACCTTGTTCAGTTAACCTTGTTATTCCAGGCAGAGCACATGCTGTCCCAGGAGTGGTCCCGTTGGGAGGGGCCAGAGAGGTGCTAAGCCAAGAGATTCCAGGGAGAGCAGAGGCAACTCAGCAAGAAGGGGTGTTAAGGGCCTTGGTCAAAAGCAGGCTGGCTCAGAGGAGCACAGAGTGGTTTGGCTGGAAGGTATTGGATAGCTTTTGTCCTGCTGAGACCACCAGACCCCAGTGCTGGGCTCTGTAGAGATCAAGCCAGGTATACTTCAGCGACGAGCCTTCCTTGCTACCCCTACAGTCCCTGGCTGTGGTCTGGTCCTTTGCTCAGCCAAATTATGTGATCTCTTTTGGTGAGCTGGCAGCCACACGCTAGGAGCTGGACTGAACAGTGTATGTCCCTGTTCCCTTGCCTCGTTATTTTACAACTAAACAATCAGCATATTTCTCTGAGAGCCGGTCTCCTTTCCTGAATTCTGAACCACTATTCATTCAGGAACAGATTTTAAACTTTCTTGCCCTAATGAATGTTAGGTAGGTGTCCTGGAGAAGAAAAATGATGATTCTGAAAAGGAATAGTTACCTCTAAGTGATAAAAGATGTGAATGGGCTTTCAAAGTACTTGCTCCAAATTATTCCACTTCTGAGAGGCTTATTTGACTGCTAAGATCCCAGCTACCTCTAGAAATATTTGAAGCCTCCTGTTTTCGGGTAGCCTGGAGAACACTGGGTTTACAGAATTCTGAGCTAACTTTGAGACGTTTTTTTAGAATTGAGATTTAAGGACAGCATTTTTAACTCCTCTACAGACTTATGTTTCAGAAAAGCGACAACAATCAGTATCAGGTGATTTTTTTTGAGAGAGTGTGATCTTCTGTTTACTTTATGCCTTTAAAACTTCAGGTAAGAAGAGTAAGCTAATCTCCAACAGGAAATCACAATTGATAGAAACCATGTTGAGGGAAGGACTGCCTCCGAGTTCTCCTGACAGATTTAACTTACAAGTCTTGTGTATATTTGAAATGAGTATAACTCACTAAATGTATCCTTCCATCTAAAGTTCTTCTCAACCTAGAAACAGTATCTTCCTTATTTCAGTCTTTCAGCTAAAAAGTTCATTATGTTGTAGAAGCACTGCATCAGCTCAAAGTCAGAGCATTTTTGAATTTCGAAAGTTTGGGATGGATTTTTAAACAGAAAATCCTTATTTCAAGAAGGGTAGAAACAAGAAGTTCAAACGTTGAGCTTTTAAAAACACTGTGACAACTAAATAAATTTTAATTCTATAGACTTTCTTTCAAGATGGGAGATGCAAGAAACATGTAAGCTGCGATTTGGTAGATTCCAGGATATTTACATGTATCTGCCCAAACTAATAATAGTGATTTAAAAGAAAGGAAGAAAGAGAAAGACAGATAGAAAGGAAAAAAATAATTTGTGGGGAAAGTGGGTTAGACAAGAAAAGAAACATCTGATAATAGACATAGTTCTTTATACCTCAACTACCGTATGGATGTGAGAGTTGGACTGTAAAGAAAGCTGAGTGCTGAAGAATTGATGCTTGTGAACTGTGGTGTTGGAGAAGACTCTTGAGAGTCCCTTGGACTGCAAGGAGATCCAACCAGTCCATCCTAAAGGAGATCAGTCCTAGGTGTTCATTGGAAGGACTGATGCTGAAGCTGAAACTCCAATATTTTGGCCACCTGATGCAACGAGCTGACTCATTTGAAAAGACCCTGATGCTGGGAAAGATTGAGGGCAGGCGGAGAAGGGGATGACAGAGGATGAGATGGTTGGATGGCATCACCAACTCAGTGGACATGAGTTTGGGTAGACTCCGGGAGTTGTGATGGACAGGGAGGCCTAGTGTGATGCAATCCATGGGGTCGCAAAGAGTCGGACACGAATGAGCGACTAAACTAAACTGAACTGAACCTTCCTGAAAATGGAACCTCAGAGAGAAAAGGAGCATTCAGAGGATGATCAACAGCCTGTCCAAAAGTGATGATTCCAAATATTTTCTTTCCATGTTCTTTCCCAATATTTCCAGGGCTTTTAGTTGGAGGAAAATGGTTTTGATACTGTTATCTTTTAACATTTCCTAGAAACACACAAGGGCTTTCCTGGTGGCTCAGATGGTAAAGAATCCATCTGCAATACAGGAGACCTGGTTCAATTCCTAGGTTGGGAAGATCCCCTGGAGGAGGGCATGACAACCCAGTCCAGTATTCTTGCCTGGAGAATTCTCATGGACAGAGGTGTCTGGCAGGCTGCAGTGCATGGGGTCACAAAGAGTCAGACAAGGCTAAGCGACTAAGCACAGCACAATATAGCAGCAAAACATACAAATGTTGAAATTCTGTAGATTGCTATGTTCACATACGTAATTCTTACTTAATTGGTCACCCAGGAAAGAGGGCCACTTAGCACCCTGTCCCTCCCATTCTACACGTATATTCCAAGTCACTGACTCCATCCTTATTCTCCATTCCACATCCATCTATCCAGTGAAAGTCTTCCAGTCTTTTTAGTATTCATTTATAACTTCCAACTACTTCTTTATTTGCCTTAAAAAATGTCCTTAGCAGTAAAGTGGGTACTAAGTATTTTTTCTACCCAGATTTCCTCATTTAGAGTCTCAAGATATTTACAACCACTTGTTAATATTATCTGACATTTTATTGCAAATTTTCCTTCCAATGAACGTTGAATAATCACAATAACGTTTATAACTTGAAAACACAGTGTGCCCCTGTTACTTCCTGTTTAGTAGATGGGCGCACACTACATGGCATTCTTTGATGCAGTAAATTAGAAAAGCAATAAATAATGGAATCGGAGAAAATATTGGGCCTATTTGTCTTTTTACTCTTCCTCCAGATACCAAAAAATCTCTGTGGAATAAGAAAATCGATACTCTTACACATTGCCCACTGAAATCTAGCAAAATCTTTGAGTGGAACTCAAAAATCCAAGTACAAAACTTGTCTTAAAGTATTTCATCCATATTATTAATTTTAAATACAGAAGACAGAAGAGTAGACACCATGTCATTTTTTCCCTAAATCAAAGACCTAAACATACAATTTTTTCTTTCTCCCTGTTTATCCTCCTCAATTCTAAAGGGAATCAGTCGTGAATATTCATTGGAAGGACTAGTGCTGAAGCTGAAATTCCAATACTTTGGCCACTTGATGTGAAGAGGTGACTCACTGAAAAAGACCCTGATGCTGGGAAAGATTGAAGGCAGGAGAAGAAGGGGACAACAGAGAATGAGATGGTCAGATGGCATCACCAACTCAATGGACATTACTTTAAGCAAGCTTCGGGAGTTGGTGATGGACAGGGAAGCCTGGCATGCTGCAGTCCATGGGGTCCCAAAGGGTCGGACACAACTGAGCAACTGAACTGAACTAATCCTTCTCAAAAAAAAAAAAAAAAGACAAAAAATTCAGATTAGCAGTCCCCCATATATTCTGGAAAAATATGTCACCTCAAATGGGAGATGAATAATTAAAATTACTAAGCTATACAGAGCCACATTACACATTGCAAATATTATCAGAAAATCATCTACTGAGGTAATACATGGATAGAATAGGTGTCTGTGTATGTGTGTACATGAGTGTTTGCTTAGATAGAACCACAAAAAAATATTTTAAAAAGAGGGTAATCACAACAATATACTGGAACTCCCTGAATTCTCAAATGGATCAACAAAAAATATAGACAACGCACAACCAATAAATCTATCGATCTGCAAAATTCACTGGAAAGAATTTTAAAGACTGGCCATTTTATAAAGGGAAAATGTGGGCAGTACCCATCTTAAGAGTTCACAGTATGATAGCTTTTTCCATGGTGAAAGAATTTTTACAAACATTAACTAACTAATCTTTACAACAACTCTGTAAGAGGCAAATATTATTAATGGTTTCATTTTACCAATGGAGAATCTGAGTCAAGGAGAGATTAAATGACATGCTGATGACTGTAATAAGACAAAGTTTTAGAAAGAGAATTGGGACACAGAAGATTCTGATTTTCAATTCTCATCAGAAATCACAGAAGCAAGATAAAATATAGGACAACAGACTTTTTTGACAAATAGCATGTCATGAACCTGAAGCTTCTAATGTGAGCAATTTTGATATTGCTAATAAAAAATGTCTATATTAAATAAATCACATAATTTATGGCATCTCTGTTGAAAATAAATCTTCCAGTTAAAAAATGTAATTTAAAAATCAGAAATTAACATATGCCTGACACAATCAATTCTCAGCATACTATGTATGGAGGTAGCCCTGAATAGGCATAGCCCATTCAGTAAGCATAGTGTCTTGTCATAAACTCATGATATCTACAGTTCTCAAGGATAAGATCCTGTCAGGCCATGTCCAGGCATTTCATGTCAGGCCATGTCCAGATAGATATCACAAGCAACCTCAAACTCCCAACTTAGTCTGTTCCCATAGGCTTTCTTTCATTTATTTCTACTCCTAAGCTGAATCAGTATGAACAGTATGAAAAGACAAAAAGATATTACACTGAAAGATGAACTCCCCAGGTCAATAGGTGCCCAATATACTACTGGAGAAGAATGAAGAAATAACTCCAGAAAGAATGAAGAGACAGAGCCAAAGCAAAACCAGCACCCAGTTGTGCATATGACTGGTGATGAAAGTTAAGTCCCATGCTGTAAAGAGCAATATTGCATAGGAACTTGGAATGTTAGGTCCATGAATCAAGGTAAATTAGAAGTGGTCAAACAGGAGATGGCAAGAGTGAACACTGACATTTTAGGAATCAGTGAACTAAAATGGACTGGAATGGGTGAATTTATTTTCAAATGACCATTAAGTCTACTACTGTGGGCAAGAATCCCTTAGAAGAAATGGAGTGGCCATCATAGTCATCAAAAGAGTCCAAAATGCAGTATTTGAAGCAATCTCAAAAATGACACAAGGCATTCATTTCCAAGGCAAACCATTCAATATCACAGTAATCCAAGTCTATGCCCCAACCAGTAATGCTGAAGAAGCGGAAGTTGAACAGTTCTACGAAGACCTACAAGACCTTCTAGAACTAACATCCCCAAAAGATGCCCTTTTTACCATAGGGGACTGGAATGCAAAAGTAGGAAGTCAAGAGATAACTGGAGTAACAGGCAACTTCGGCCTTGGAGTGCAGAATGAAGCAGGGCAAAGGCTAACAGAGGTTTGCCAAGAGAACACAGTGGTCATACCAAACACCCTCTTCCAACAACACAAGAGAAGACTATACACATGGACATCACCAGATGGTAAAAACCAAAATCAGATTGATTATATTCTCTGCAGCCATAGATGGAAAAGCTCTACACCATCAGTAAAAACAAGACTGGGAGCTGACTGTGGCTCAGATCATGAACTCCTTATTGCAAATTCAGACTTAAATTGAAGAAAGTAGGGAAAAACTACTAGACCAGTCATGTATGACCTAAATCAAATCCCTTATGATTATACAGTGGAAGTGAAAAATAGATTCAAGGGATTCTATTCAGTGCCTGAAGAACTATGAATGGAGGTTCATGACATTGTATAGGAGACAGGGAGCAAGACCATCCCCAAGAAAACTAAATGCAAAAAGGCAAAATGGTTCTCTGTGGAGGCCATACAAATAGCTGAGAAAAGAAGAGAAACAAAAGGCAAAGGAGAAAAGGAAAGATATACCCATTTGAATGCAGAGTTCCAAAGAATAGCACAGAGAGATAAGAAAACCTTCCTCAGTGATCAATGCAAAGAAATAGAGGAAACAATAGAATGGGAACGACTATAGATCTCTTCAAGAAAATTAGAGATACCAAGGGAACAGTTCATGCAAAGATGGGCTCAATAAAGGACAGAAATGGTATGGACCTAACAGAAACAGAAGATATCAAGAAGAGGTGGCAAGAATACACAGAAGAACTATACAAAAAAAATCTTTATGACCCAGATAACCACAATGGTGTGATCACTCACCTAGAGCCAGACATCCTGGAATGTGAAGTCAAGTGGGCCTTAGGAAGCATCACTATGAACAAAGCTAGTGGAGGTGATGGAATTCCAGTTGAGCTATTTCAAATCCTAAAAGATGATGCTGTGAAAGTGTTGCAGTCAATATGCAAGCAAATTTGGAAAACTCAGCAGTGGCCACAGGACTGGAAAAGGTCAGTTTTCATTCCAATCCTAAAGAAGGGCAATGCCAAAGAATGTTAAAACTACCACACAATTGCACTCATCTCACACACTAGCAAAGTAATGCTCAAAATTCTCCAAGACAGGTTTCAATAGTACATGAACGGTGAACTTCCAGATGTTCAAGCTGGATTTAGAAAAGGCAAAGGAATCAGAGATCAAATGGCCAACATCCTTTGGATCATATAAAAAGCAAGAGAGTTCCAGAAAAACATCTATTTCTGCTTTATTGACTATGCCAAAGCCTTTGACTGTGTAGATCACAACAAACTGTGAAAAATTCTTCAAGAGATGGGAATACCAGACCACCTTACCTGCCTCCTGAGAAATCTGTATTCAGGTCAAGAAGCAACAGTTAGAACCAGACATGGAGCAACAGACTGGTTCCAAATTGGGAAAGGAGTATGTCAAGGCTGTATATTGTCACTCAGCTTATTTAACTTAAATGCAGAGGACATCATGCGAAATGTCAAGCTGGATGAAACACAAGCTGGAATCAAGATTGCTGGAGAAATATCAATAACCTCAGATATGCAGATGACACCACCCTTATGGCAGAAAGCAAAGGAGAACTAAAGAGCCTTATGATGAAAGTGAAAGAGGAGAGTGAAAATGCTGGCTTAAAACTCAACATCCAGAAAACCAAGATAATGGCATCCAGTCCCATCACTTCATGGCAAGTAAATGGGGAAACAATGGAAACAGTGACAGACTTTATTTTTTGGGCTCCAAAATCACTGCAGATGGTGACTGTAGCCATGAAACTAAAAGATGCTTGCCCCTTGGAAGAAAAGCTATGACCGACCTACACAGCATATTAAAAAGCAGAGACATTGCTGACAAAGGCCCGTCTAGTCAAAGCTATGATTTTTCCAGTAGTCATGTATGGATGTTAGATTTGAACTATAAAGAAAGCTGAGCACCAAAGAATTGATGCTTTTGAACTGTGATGTTGGAGAAGACTCTTGAGAGTCCCTTGGACTGCAAAGAGATCAAGCCAGTCAATCCTAAAGGAAATCAGTCCTGAATATTCATTGGAAGGACTGATGCTAAAGCTGAAACTCCAATACTTTGGCCACTATGAGAAAAACTGACTCACTGGAAAAGACCCTGATACTGGAAAAGATTGAAGGCAGGAGGAGAAGGGGACGACAGAGAATGAGATGGTTGGATGGCACCACCAGCTCGATAGACATGAGTTTGAGCAAGCTCCGGGAGTTGGTGTTGAACGGGAAGCCAGGTGTGCTACAGTCCATGGGGTCGCAAAGTGTCGGACATGACTGAGTGACTGAACTGAACTGAAGCTGAGTCAGCTAGACTAAGCTGAGCAAAGAAGGAAATTAAACAAAATGGGGGAAAAATAAACAGAGAGAAAGAAAAATTTGAGATGATTTTGGCTGGATAATATTTTGAAACATTATTCTATACATCTATATTGGTATGGTTTTGTTAGAAAAACTGAATCAGTAGGAATATACACATACACAGAGAGAAGGAGAAAGAAGTCATTAAATGGAATTGGTACATAAACAGACAGAGGCCGAGAAGCCCCACAGTCTACAGTTGGCAAGTTGGAGACCCAGGAGAGTGGATGGTATCATTCCAGTGTGATTCTCAAGGTTTGAGGACCAGGATATCCAATGGTGTAAGCTCCAGTTTAAGTTCAAGCACAAAGGCAGGAGAAGATCAACATCCCAGCTTAAAGGTGGTCAGGCAGAGAGGGTGAATTATCCCTTCCTATTCCTTTCTGTACCAAACAGGCCTCCAATTGATTGGATGAGACCCACACACATTGGGGAGAGCTATGCTTTACTCAATCTACTGATGCAAATGCTAATTTCAGCCAGAAACACTCTCACAAACACATCCAGAATAATATTTAACCAAATATCAGGGCACCCCATGATGAATTTAAGCTGATGCATAAAATTAACAATCTCTCTCTCCAAATTTCCAAAGCATCTCTCTCCAAATTTCCCTCCCTCCCCTGTCCTTCATCCCAGACAGCATCAGGCACCAAACAAAAACAGAGCTAATGCTCAGCTGTTTGGATTTATGAATTTATTTTTCAAATATAACATATTATATACATAATATATACATATTATATACATAATATACATATTATATACATAATATATACATATTATATACATAATATATATATTATATATTATATATACATATTATATACATAATATACATATTATATACATAATATAAATATGTATATGATAATACATAAAGTTTACTATGTGCAGGTATTGTTCTAAGTGCTTTATAAATATTAACTCCTTAATCCCCAAAACAAGTCCACAAGCTAGGCATTATCATCAGAATCCCTATTTTTAAAGATGAGAACATGGAGGAAGAGAGAGTCCCAGGGCACTAAAACTAGTGAGTGGTACAGCCAGTATTCAGTCCCAACAAGCCTGGCTGAAGAGTCTGTCCTCTTAATCTCTACACTATGACACCTTGAAACTCACAGCAGTTAGCAGTTGGACAGAAATTTTTTAGAGGACAAAAAGTTACAATCCTGACTTTGAGCATGAAGTTAATGCTTTAAGCAACAGATTTAGAGAAAATAATGTTGTGATGATCCAAGTATGAAGTTTGTCACACCCACCAAAAATGTCAAATTCCCCAAGTAGGGTGGGGGTGGAAGCAAAGGGAGACTTGTGCATTGATTCCTAAGTGAAACCTGAGGAGGCAGGAAGCCTCTCACTGCTTCCCTCCCACCTCTTCCACAAGAGCAGAGAAAGTAAAAGTGGGAGCTGGTGACCATGTCAGAGTGGCATGGGGCCCCAGAGCAGCACAGGAGGGCATCCAAACATGTCCTGGGTTTCCTTGTCCTCTCATCCAAAGAGAGGTGCAAAAGATAGGCTCAGGGGCCTCAAGCAGCCTCATGTCAGGAGTGTAGACTAAACATTTTGAGTCCAGAGGAGATCAAGGCCACCCTGAGGATGTCTGCAGGGATGGACACCTGTGCCTGGACACCACAGTGTGTACTAAGTCACTTGAGTCATGTCCAACTCTTCTTGACGCTATGGACTGTAGCCTGCCAGGCTCCTCTGTCCATGGGTTCTCCAGTCAAGAATACTGGAGTGGGTTGCCATGCCCTCCTCCAGGGGATCTTCCCGACCCAGTGACTGAACCCATGTCTCATGTCTCCTGCATTGGCAAGTCTGTTCTTAACTACTAGTGCCACCTAGGAAGCCCTGGATAGCACTAAATGCCACCATTTCTGAAGACCAGTGGTCCTCTCCTACCTCATGGACATGATGACTTAAAGCCTTCAAACTGAGAGGGAACTCAAGGAGAAAAGGGTGGGAAAAATCCTGAACTGGTTGAGTGAGTGATTAAAGTTAACCTGAGTTGAGGAAGATTGAAATTAAGTTCAGTTAGAGAAAATAAGGTGGTTTTTTTTTTTTTTTTGCACAGCTGATTTTGCAGTCTGAGACTTGTACCTCCTTGGCCATAAAGAAATAAAACTTGTTTACCTTTGCAACCAGTATGCTCTCTCTGAAGGCCAAAGGAAAATCTCCAAAATTGTTTTGAGAAATAACATCATCATTGGACTAAGTATATGACTTCCCAAAGGATTACTTTATAGTGCAATGCTCCTTTCTATAAGTACTTGTTTGGCCCTTTTACTTAAAAATGTTAGTTTCATTAGCTCAAACCAGTCTTCATACTATAAACCTGGTCCTTAAAATGACTGAAAGCAGTTTAGTAATGGTTGTTGTCCACTGATTCAAATAAAGTTGTCAGATATATGGCTTAAGATGGAAAAGATTTGAGATTTGTGAAATCAGGATCTAATTCAGCTTTGAGTTTGGCTACCCTTCAAGCCAAAGCTTTGAAGCTTTTGGACATAGTGAAAGAACATTGTAACAAGGATCAAAGGATGAAAAATTCAGTGCAAATAAGGGTTGGTTCATAGCTTTTTTTTTCTTGTTTTGTTTTGGCCATGCCACTAGACATGCAGAATCTGTTCCCCAACCAGGGATTGAACCTGCACACCCTACATTAGAAGAGCAGAATCTTTTTTTTTTCTTTTTTTTCCCATTTATTTTTTTATTAGTTGGAGGCTAATTACTTTATAATATTGTGGGTTTTGCCATACATTGACATGAATCAGCCATGGATTTACATGTATTCCCCATCCCGATCCCCCCTCCCACCTCCCTCTCCACCCAATCCCTCTGGGTCTTCCCGGTGCACCAGGCCCAAGCACTTGTCTCATGCATCCAACCTGGGCTGGTGATCTGTTTCACTGTAGATAATATACATGTTTCAATGCTGTTCTCTCGAAACATCCCACCTTCGCCTTCTCCCACAGAGTCCAAAAGTCTGTTCTGTACATCTGTGTCTCTTTTTCTGTTTTGCATATAGGGTTATCGTTACCATCTTTCTAAATTCCATATATATGTGTTAGTATACTGTATTGGGCTTTATCTTTCTGGCTTACTTCACTCTGTATAATGGGCTCCAGTTTCATCCATCTCATTAGAACTGATTCAAATGAATTAGAAGAGCAGAATCTTAACCACTGGACCGCCAGGGAAGTCCCAGTTCATGCATTTTTAAGGTAGTGATGCCTTACATAATATCAGGGTGCAAGATGAAGCTAGGATCGCTGAGGTATAAGTTCTGGAAAGCAGAAAGATTTTCTGTCCAGAAGGGAGTAAAAGAACTTTTTGGCCCAGTTGCTGTGCAAGCTGCCACATCATTTGTGAGAGAACTGGAGAAAAATAAAACTGACATTGCTGAATTGATTTCTGTAACATTCATCAAATGATCCTGGTCTCTCAAAAAGATTCTCAAAGTTGTTTGTGATAGTTTTCGTGAAGAAGGAGGTGTTTTTTTTTTTCCAAACTCTGTATGATTATGTGTTTTCTTAGGCGAACCACAATTAAGAAGCTTTACCTGAAGTTGTTTTTATAAAAAGCTGGGCTTCAGGTTCTCAACCAATAAAACACACTGCTGTGCTATTGTTAGAATAGGAAACAAATCAGATTTGTTTGGTTTAATCATTTTTCCTTAAAGGAACATCCAGCAGAAACACAACCGATTATAAGCATATGGAATATCTCTAGAGTGGGTACACTGAAACACAACTAAAGCATCAGTCTCTTAGAAATATATTGTCAGGAAAACAGACACGGCAAATTAGTCACTGAAACAGATGCTGTAAACCAAATATTATAATTGTCAACGTTTAAAATTCTGCCAATTTAATGGATTTGCCTTTGAATAATTTAGGGTACTCAAGATGATTTTCAACAGACTTATTAAAGTTAAGTATTCAAGGACTCCATCTTTAAAACTGTCCCTATTATACCTTTCCTAAGCAATCTATATGAGTTACAGAAGGTCTGTCAGCCTTCAATTTGGCTTTATTAGCATTTATTGCTTTAAATCAGACATCTCACATTATTTATATAAGGCTTTTTTATTCGATATTGAAAATGATAGAACATATACATTGAATAACAGATAGGGACATAATTTATCCTAGTATGAAGCATGCCTTATAACACTTAAGTGGTCTATTAAACCTGTCTGATCTTATATTGGATAAATTCTATCCTTGACATCAAGACATGTGTTTGATACATTTATCATGTTTAGGATTCTTCTAAGTTACATAAACTATTGCATCTGGGAATTGCTAAGAGTTCTATCCTGAAGTTAAAATATACCAAGTATCCAAATATTTCTCTTAAATATGAGTTAGACCTAAACTACCACATAGAATTATTTTAGTGGTTTCAATTCCATCCCTGGTGGACAGTAGTACATGGTAAGAAAAACCACCTCACATAATTTGGCACTGTTTAGAACCAGCAGCCTCTGATCAGGAGGAGTTTGTAATGAGCCCAGGGGGATGGAATGACCTCTTATTAGAAGGAGCACTGTCTCGCTCTGGCAAGGCTGAGGTTGGAAACTCTGGGAGGATCAGGCTGCAGCTGTTGGCTCCCTTTTTGACTTGGGGAAGGTAGAGGTCTTTTGGGGACCGAGCTACCCACTTACTTCACAAGTGGGGAGCTGGTTATTAAAAGAGAATGAAATGAAAGAGCCTTTTGTCAGTATAATGTAATGAAATTCATCATTTAGGGGAAAGTAAATGCCAACTTTCATTTCTATTTAGATAATGTAGGGACTAGAACTAGAGAAGAGGGAGATAAAATGTGGTAGCCAAGGAATGAGCTTGAACTCGGTTTAGTTAGAACATTGATAGACACATGACTAGCTTATCATTTATACTCCACTTTCTCCCACATAGGTTTTGAACTTATTTAGGATAAACACACACATGCTTCATTTTAATAAAACAAAGAGCTAGGTGATTGCTATAGGGGAGTGAAAACTTTTTGCCTCAGTTTATTAACCAGAAACAGATTTTCTACTGGGAAAAGGATATTAAAGCAAAAAGATCAGAGGATCAGTCAGCTTTGGGATCAGCCACACTTGGGTTGCAACCCCAGACTTTGCACAAGAAACCCTCTGCATATCAGAGTTCTCTTTTGTAACACAGCACCAGTAATCCCCTCTGAGTGGCACAGTGAGATACGATGAGCAAACATACCTGACACTGCACGATGCCCAACACACAGATAATAACTGAAATATTAGATCTTTTCCCTACACGAGGGCTAAAATTCAGGGCTTCAGTGAATTCAGACAGAAAGACTACTGCAACTTTATCTTCACTAACCTCTAACTGCAAAGTAGCATTTCTTAAATAATGCATGTGAACAATATCAGCATATCCAGCACCTGTGATGTTGACACTAACAGAAATCACAGCTATTTTCATAACATGGTACAGCTACTACAGATAATCCAAAAATGTTGTTTGCATTCATCACTATTTTAAAATAATAGTAGTTACCAGACCTGCTGCAAGATTGTGTTATTTAATGCATTAATGAAGAAGCATATGAATTACTACCTCACAAAATTGTTTTAAATATTTTGACAGTTATATTTCAGTAATTGATTTCCTTTCTGATGCCACATGTTTCATTTTCTTTTATTCTTTAAAAAAAAAAAACATGTTTTAGATGAGAATTTAGAGCCTTGTTTTGAGAAGAGGTCCTGAATCTTCACCCAACATCCAAATGGGTTTTTCTACCCTCTGCTAATGGTGTTACTGTCAGCCACCAGGAAATGCACAAAGTTTCAGCTGACTGGGGATGTGAGTTGATGTGATCATTATTCAGGTGGATCTAAGTTGGGACTGTTTTCTTCAAAAATGATCAGTTTGGACTTGCAGTTGATTTTAGCTGATACTTAGCTGTTAACCATTTGATGAGATGTTTCCTTGAAACGCAAAATGAAAATCAAACCTTGTGTTTCATCTTTTCTTGATCTCCTAAGCAAACTGAAAAACAAGGAGCTATATCCATGTCTGTTGGGGTCATTTTCATATGTACATGTCCCAGGGATCTTGGAAAGTCATTAGGATTTTATAAACCAAGTTTTGGCTTTATTTGTGACAAAGGTACTGTGAAATAAGATAAGAATCAGTGGCTTGTAAAACTTCTTGCCCAGTTGTTAAACACAAAAATGGATTCAACCATCAGTTGGTTTATATTTCCTTACACTTTTACTAGTTTTTAAACATGCCAAAATATGGCTATGTGTAATAGCTGGAAAATTATACTGCAACTAAAATTATATTTCTTGATTTCCTATGGAATGTTTTAGCTCTGAGCACTCAGGAATAGTCTAACCAGTGATATTTTTTAAAAGTCTATGCCAATAATCCAACCAGAAACGTCACTGGTTTTCATTATAGGACAAAATATATTTTACAATGCTACTTTCTTTAGTATATATTTGTCATATTTCTTATTCTAACATGTGGGTAAATTACATGAAAAATAAAAATGAAATGAAAAAATATCAGCATTATAATTTATGATGATATATGTAAGCCTGAATATACTTTCTTAGTTTAGTACCTTTAAAGACAGATTTCTCTCCCTTTATCACATGGATAGATTTACAAGTGAATCAGCATCATATTTGTTAATATTCTTCTCGTAACAGCATTTATTTTGAAGGATGAGGATAGAATTTGACTAATGCTGAGTACAAACTGGTTTTAAATGGTGCCAGTATTTCATAGTGTTGCTGAGATAAAGGTGTCTTTGACTCTGCACATTTGTACGTACTTTGCAAAAATAATTTTGAGGCAGGTAGATTTTTTTTAATCCAAAAGGACTTCTCTCATCTCCTTTTTTAAATTGTTCCCTTCAGTCCTTGCTCTGAGTTGTAGGAAAGTAGATTCCCACAAAATGCACTTCCTACTCCAGCTTTTCATAACCTTTATTTTTGCAACAACTTGGTCTACTCTATACACTGAGGTAGAGAAAGACCTTATTGAATACTTCATGTTAACAGAAGGCACTTTATGTTCAAGGTAATATTCTGATAAACTAGATGAAGTCCTCTCTTTCTGGAATTTCCTAATAGAGTTTGGGCAAAACTTTCCTTGCTGTCTAAGTCATCTATTCTGACTACTAGAGACTACAAGTCCTAGAGGCTTAACTTCTGCAATAATTTGATCCCTTGCTTGCTGATGGAAATTATTATCATGTGGAGTTGAATATCTCCTATGCTCTGTGTTCATTCATTGATTCATTCATTCACGAAACATCAAATAAGTATTTATTGCAGATGGATGAACAAGTCAACTGACTGCAGTTCCACCCTTTGGAAAGATAGTCCCCCTTCACTCTTTCAAGAACAATGCTGAATGAGGCTGTCATGCCGGCACTAACTCATTTTTGGGTTGTTTCCACCTACTGAACCAGCTCATCTGTGAGCCAAATTCACATTTTCTCCTTCCTCCTTCAGATGTATAGGATACACACTTACTCCCTTCCCACGTAGCCATAAAGGCTGTGAAAGGTGCTGGTGTGACTATGGTGGGTGAAAAGGGAGACCTGAGCTCCCTGCCCACACAGTTTAGCCTGTCCACACCATTTCCAGCTTGAGACAGACTGTCACTGTTGGTGGGTCAGGCTGACTTCGTGACTTGGCGGTCCTGGAAGAATATAGCCAATTCTAGGCAGCTAGGTTCAGAGTCAGTTGATGTCCCATTATCAGGTGTTTACATCTCCACCAGGACACAGTAACATGCCAGGGACAGTTAATCAAAAGGCATATAATTCTCTGCTGCGGAAGGCATTCCAGTGTTCCAAAGTCCCAGGGGTCTACATTGCAATTCTCACACTGGGGCTTGTCGTCATTGAACATTTAGTTTTATACGGGTCCCCTTTCACCAGCTCATTTCTAATGGCCTTGGTAAGTGGTGTGTCCTCTGGGCCCTCTTGTTGAGCATAATCTCCCAGTAAGTCTTTTGACCTGACATAATATATCCATTCTAGCATGACAACTTTCCCCAGACTCTATTCCTTCTTATATCTTGTGCTGGGAAGACTCAGGCATTTCAGTTTCACTTAGTACTCCCCATCACTTTAACTACACTCCTAAGTGTGCCAGCAGCAAATTGTCCTATCCCCCGTGGTCCTTTGCAGCAGGTTAGATCCAGTGTCCTAAAGAATTCTTGCTTATCCAGTCATATATTCTGGCTCCCTTGGTCCAACGTCTTCAAAATACAATCCCAGGGATGCTTCCCTAGTCATTGCTGAAACATACTAGCTAGTTCTCACCACTTCTTCAGCATATCATCTCCTTTGTCCTTTATAAGACTATCATATTCTCAGCGGATTATGCTGGAACTTAATTCCAGTTTTTGATCTGATAATAAAAAGAGGTGGAAGCAACTCCTCAGGGGAATGAAAACCTGTGCCCTTTCAGGAACAATGTCTTGTGTCTTCTAACACCATGAAAATGCTAGCTCTGACTAGAGAAGCATGGGCAACTCTGCAGTCTCTAAAGGCACCAGGAGGTCTGCAGAGCCAGCATTCTCAGAGGTATTCATGCAGATGTCCACAGCTGATGCTTATGAGCCCAATTTTCTGATCAGGGCCCTGACTTTAGCATAAAAGACCTGCCTTGGCTTAGCAATCATTCACCAAACATCTCTCAGAAGCTCTGGGACTATATCAGATCCCACATCTGCCACTCAGTCAAGTCAGCTCTGCCTCTGAAGGAGATAAGAGCCTCTCTGAAAGCTACTCAAGAGGCCTTCTGACTCTTATACATGGCCTTTAACTTAGATAACAGCCCTCATCCACTCATTAGCCCTCTGCAGGGTGTCAAAACAATTTAGCAGCATGGAGTCAACTCTGTTGCCCTTGGAGGCCTTGCCCTTTCTTCTTCCCATTTTGCACCCTCATTGATGAGCACCATTACCAGGACATTTTCTCAGCTCCCACCACTAGGGAAATATGGAACAGTTGGGCCACCACCTTGCCTTAGGGATTATCTGTATCCCATATGCCACTCCTGATGGTGTTTTTTGGCCTGTGAACAGTCACCAGTCCCCATCCTGCTGCCTGTTTTCTCAGATGACTCAAGATACCACTTGTTAGTTCAAATCCTCTGAAAAGCAGACCCAAAGGATTAGCTGTGTAAGAGATGCTTGTGTAAGATTAAGGGGAGGAAGCTAAGGAGGGGCAGAAAGAGCCACAAACCTCAGTTAAGATCTAAGAGAGTTTCAGTCAAGTTGATTTCCTCTAGTTTTCTTTTTTCCCAGCTTAATGTGAATATAACTGACATATAACATTGTGTAAATTTAAGGTGTACCATGTGATGATTTGGTATATGTATATATATTGGGAAGCATTTCCCACAATTAGGTTGGTTAACACATACTTCACCCCACATAATTACCATTTCTTTATTGTTGTTTTTGCTACAGGGAGAACACTGAAGCTCTACTCTCGTGGTATCTTTCAAGTATTCGATGCAGTATTGTTAACTATAGTCACCATGTTGTTGACTATATCCCAGAACTTACTCATAACTACATATTTATACCATTTGACCTACATCTACCCAGTTCTCCCACCCTTCAGCCCCTTGCAACTACCATTTGACTCTGTCTATGGATTCAAAGGGGCTTCTCTGGTAGCTCAGCTGGTAAAGAATCTGCCTGTAATGCAGGAGACCCCAGGTCAATTCCTGGGTCGGGAAGATTCCCGTGGAGAAGGGATAGGCTACCCACTCCAGCACTCTTGGGCTTCTCTGGTGGCACAGATGGTAAAGAATCCACCTACAATGTGCGAGACCTGGGTTTGATCCCTGGGTTAGGATGATCCCCTGGCAGAGGGCATGGCAACCCACTCCAGTATTCTTGCCTGGAGAATCTCCATGGACAGTGGAGCCTGGCAGGCTACTGTCCATGGGCTCACAAAGAGTCAGACATGACTGAGCAACTAACCACAGCACAGGAGTTCAAAGAGCAAGCCATTGTATATGTTGCAGGAATAGGCTTGCATTCATACTCCAGTGTGCTCATCCATTGGTTGGCAGCAGTCCTTGGGACATGTAGTTTTGGTGTTAATGTGGGGATGGATCCAAATGAGAAGCAATCAGCCATCAGTCACAATATGCTCCCCATTCAGGAGCTCTGCATGAAAGCACACACTGTTTCACTCACTGTTTTCTTTCTAGTTCCTAGCACAGTGCCTAGCACATTCTTATTCTCAAATATTTTCCTAATGACTGTTGAAGACATGTGCTATTCCAAAACACACCTTTGTAACTTTGCTAAAAAAGCAAGGAGAAAGATAGACCCCTACCCCAAACAGGGGGTGTCGCCATCAACATCACAGTGTACCTTGGGCCTAGCTACCTGAACAAGGTGCACACACACCCACAAGCCACCTCAGAGCCAATGTGAGGGTGGGGCTTGCCTCTAGGACCTCCAGTCTGGTATCTTCACAGGCTTCCCCTTGAGCATCATCTCCTTCTCCCTTGGTGCACCCCTCCTTCATTCTCAATGAAACAGCTTCATTCTGCTTCAAAGAAATGACTTGAAGTTCAGTCACACCAAGTGGCAAATGATTTATAACCAGACAGAAGTGAAAAATGGAACAAAATCTCTACAGTAGAATTTTGACATGGTAGGGGCGGGGAGGCAGAAGCAGACATGTACTTGGAGAGACAGCAAAATCCTGATATACCCGATTACTGTCTCTTTTACTATGATGAGACACTGCATTCCCAGAGTAGGCCATTAACTTGGCAGTCTAATCACAATTTCTGGTCTAAGACACAGACTTTCAAAATAGGAAAGGGATCCCGTGAAATACACACATTGGCAATAAGAAGAGATGCACATTTTTTTAAATGTTTATGGAAATGAAGCAAGACCAAGAGCTATAGGATATCATGCTGAATCTGCTGACCAAGTTCAATCTTAAACAGATTCCTTACCTGGACTGCTATCATCTCTGACCAGTCCCTAGCAGCAATAAACCCATAGTGCACGTCATGTACTGCAGGGTTTATAATGGAAATGCATGTTGAGACAAAAATGATATTCACACTTCTATCATTGCACAGAACATATTGTAATCATTTATGGCTTTATTCCTCTCAAAATCAGGAACTCCTCAAAGACTAGATGCCAACTTACTCATACTCTGGCCCCAGGGACTAGGCAAGTGCCTGGCATATTAGTGCTTAGCAAATATTTGTTGAATGAGTGAATAATTGAATGAAAGATTATTAGAGAGCTATAGCTCAGGCCAGGTTCTCACAAATACAGTTGTCCAATGTGTTACAACTGTGTAAAGAGTTTATTCAGATTTCTCTCTGACCCTGCCAAGCTATATAATCTATTACCACCTCTTCTCTTCATTTTCTACTTGGTAGGACTGGCTTTGGTGTTAGGTAACACATATATAATAAAAACTCTAATTACCAGTTAGACTCATCTGCTTATTATGATACTAGTCTTTTATTAAAACTAGATTTCACTCCACCATGCTCATGGCTATAAAATAGAGCTCTTTTACTTTCTACCAATTCTATTGGCACTCCTTTTTAATTCAAATACTGCTCTGGGATCAACAATGCAATAAGACATAATTATGTTTTAAGATCCATGAATTGCTTGTGAAAATGCAGGTATTTTCTCTCTAGGTAGTTTGCTCCAGGAAATACACAGAGAAGTATATTTTTATCTTGATGTATGGGGATTTACATTGGAATATACCCCTTAGAGTTGGAAGCAGTATTTTGTAGAAATGCCGGAACAAATACCACCCATCACCACTTTATTATGTTCACAATGTACTCCATTATCATCAGTATGTGAGTATAAATCCTCATAAGAAACCTCCCAGTATTAAAAACCATAATTATAACATGTATTTATTCCAAACATATGTACCACCATTTCAAACTACTCACCAGCTGAATATATTTTGCAGCTTTCAAAATTTGACTGGTGTGAAGATGGCTTTTATAAATGTGATTTATGACAATTTAGGTGCCGAAAACCATCGTAATTACAAGTACTGTAAATGTTTTCTCTCTGCTTAAGTAGCCTCGCTGAGGAGGACAGCGTTCATTTCCTGTGGGTTGGGCCTTTTGGCTCCAGCCTTCCCGCAGCCAACAGGCTGCTCTGTTCCCAGCCATGTTTCACCAGTAAAAGATTAACAAAAACTTTTCAGCGCTCGGTTCTCTTTTCCCTCTGGAGCTATCCATTTTCCCATCTCCAAAGAGGGCAGCCTCTCCTAACATATGTTGGAAATTGTTGTTCAACTTCGTAGAATATACAAACACAAGACTTTTCTCCGTTCACGGTGCCAGAGCAGACGTTTCAATGGAATATTTCATTATAATGCAGAGCCTGTGTGCCAGAAATGAGGCTTTTCCAGTGAAATTCATGATCTTTTTTTTTTTTTTTACCATGTGGTATCTGGGGTTTCTATAAAGCACAAGAGGCTTGACTTTTGGTGTAAAAAGTTTAAACTTTTAACCTACCTGGATTTGAACAGGATAATAAATTGTCAAGTAATGACTCTTTGCCAAATGTTAATAATCTTCATGAAAAGTAAAACCAGAGAGTTGCGGAAAGGCTATGATACACCTTCCATCTCGTTAGTTCAATGCTGTGCTTTTTTGGAGGGCACCGATGGAGTCAAGCCACAGAGGCCAAGTGACTCACCCAAGGTTACAAAGGGAGTCTGTAACAAGATCAATCAGAAAATCCAGGATTCCTAACTCCCAGTTCAATGTTGTCATTTAAAAAGCCTCCAAACACAGCTCTTGTAAATTACACTGTCATCAGCACTTTCCTTATTACTCTTTGTTTTCAGTAGTTATCAAATCGGTAGTTTAAAAAATGGCTTTGAGACAAAATTTAGCCAACAAAATCTCTAGCTTAGAGTCAATTATTTCCAAAAGACAATTTAAAAATCTGTAGTTCAGCTACTTTGGGGATAGAAACATGCCAAAATCCAAAGTTCATTTTCTTTTGGTATTTCTTTGAATTTGAAGGCATATTAACCATGGGATTTATTAATGCTGTGTGTTAATTACTGATTTTTGGTTTTATGATCAAACCAACATAAAAGGAGAAGCCAAAGCTAAAAAACATACTCTTAATTGCTATAAGAATAATAACTTCAGCTTGAAATCTATCAGATTTACTCCTAAATTACAATTTAAGGGAATAAAGAGAAATTTACATATGGGCTTTCCATGGATATTCAACAAACATCCGAAAAACAAGGGAGCAGGTCTGGGAATGACTTGGAATGTGCAGTAACACTAGGCCTTTCTCTTTCACCAGGTCTCACAGCTCTGCATGCCAGGTCGGACAACTCTTGGGGGTCAAATCTTAGCTGTCAAGTGAGGCAACTCATAAGGTGTTTCTCACAGTCAGATTGTCCTCATATCCTATCATACTATATAGCATTTTATTTTATGAATATTTCTTTGCATTTGTTTAAATATCTAAAGGACCATTCCTGTCAAATTAATAGAGAGAAGGAACAACACAGAAAGTAATAGCAGCTGAAAAAAGAGCAGCCACATGTTTTCAAATAGAAAATGAAAACAGAACATAGTCCGATGTAGTCTGCAGTTTGCAATTCCTTAAAGGAGTGTTTCTTTCAATAAGTGATTCACAGATGATGCAAATTACAATCCCATTTGGCTTTTGCTGCAGCCTTTATGAAATCTCACATGTAACAGGCTAGCTAGGTTGAACCCAAATGTAAAAAGTTTCTGGGATTCCCTCCCTCTCTTTTATTTTCCTATACTCTCAGAATTTTAATAGTGTACATGATTTTTATATTGTAGAATTACCTCTACTTAAAAATGGAAAATTACAGTGATATTATATACCAAACGACAATTATAATTTCTGTATGGAAGAGACTGCCAGACAGAGTATTTCAAACCAACAAATTTATATTTCATTAATACATTCTTTTGGGAGAGAACAAATGCTAACCATAATTTTTCAGCTTAGTAAGCCACGGTGGACATTGATAGCAGCTTACTTCCTTGTAGAATATAAGCCCCATTGACTATTCCAAATCAGAATGAAGCAGTTTCACATTACTTTCTATGAATTATGCACTTGAATTTCAGTTCACCTGCTGACTTGTAACAAAAATTTGAAACATTCTGACTTCTTAAAATTCTATTTTTCTTCACTTATACTTGCAATATGTAATTGCAATAGGCTAAGTAATATGTTAGGTACAAGTTTAACACTTTCCAAAAAATTTCACACTGTCTAGGAAAGGGGTCTGGTATTAGACAAGAAATGATACAAGAAACTTAACAGGTTTCATATAAATACAAAAATGAATGTATATTCACTTAAATAATCTTTCCTCAAAAATTAATAGAGGAACAGGAACAATAGTGAGATACCAACCACTGAGTTAAGAGCGACCACAGGCAAGTTGTTATATAGAATATTAAAACAGCATGCAATCTGATCATAGTCTGCAATCTACAATTCCTTGAAGAAACTGCTTGATGTATATATTCACTTTTATACTTATAGTCACACAAACACACACACATCAAAACAATCTTTTAAATTACTATTCAGAATGGATATGTTCAAATGAAGGGGCAATATTTATTTAGGGGTAAGAAAAAGAAGAAATACTAGAGAGTTTGTGCAAGGTGTCGTTCTTCCCATTCCCACCTTTATTTTCCACATCAGACTCATTCCTTTTAAATCAGCCAAATCCTCCCACTGCATCAGGAGTCTGAACATGCCTCTCTTCACTCTTCCATTTCCAATCATTCCTGCCCACTGTATCAGGATTATAACAGCCCTAGTTACAGGCAATGTCTCCAGGCTTAGCAGGGCATGTATTACTAACAAAAGCCGTTCTCTGACTTTCTCCTACTCCATGGCTTTTGTGGGTTTCTTTCTCAAAATATCTGGATTCCCTCTCATAAACTTTATAAGTTGGGGTAAAGTTGGAAATACAGTAGCATTTATAAATTTACACGTTTTTTGATAGCTATCAGACATTAGCTTGGAGGAAACAATGTAAGTCTCAGAATACGTTTCGTAAAAGGGTCAATATGATTTAGTTTAGCAAACTTGGCAAAAATTGGAACCTTAGTAAATGTCTGTCAAATTCATGACTGAGTAAACAGATTCAGGTCAGGATTACTGGATAAAGTTGAACAAAAGAGACTGGAAAAATTGTTTGTTACAGGAAAATATTGATAATTACACTGGTTTAAAGCAGTAAGTGGTAAGGGAACTTGAGACTGGTGAAAAAAATGGGCTACCTTGATTGAGCCTAAGGAATTGTAAATTCTTTAAGCATGAACTTTTATGTAAAAAATATTATTGCATTTTCCCATGTCTTATTCTATTGTATCTTAGTTTTATTTCTGCATACTCAGTATTTATGAATATTTTAGTATTATCTATAATATTATTTAGGATAGTGTTTCTAGTAAGTCATATCTACAATTGGCTGGTAGAGATCAAGGGAAAGCTGAGTTACTTAATAAAAATTCACTTTAATGCCAGCATTGTTGGAACTCATCTATTCCTTGCTATTAAGTGAAGTATGTCTATAAAAATCATTTGTCTTATAGACTGTTTTTAATCATATACAAGTTACTTCCATCAAATAATAACTTCAAAATCACACTGTCAAAGTAAGCAGTAATAGGCACACAACTTTGGAAAATTATATTTAAAAAATGGATCTCATATATATCATCTCAAACTCTGATATGACAAACAGACCCTAAGAGGTTAGTAATAGTTCCAGCCCAGCCAAAGTTCAAACTCATTTTTTCTAGTTTCTAACATAGTACATATTTTATCTTCTTTCAGATTTCCCCCCCAGTTGCAATTTATACATTTTTCTAGATGTTTCAGAAGATAACTTATTGGTTTTGTGAATAGCTGAATGGCTGAATTAAAATGAGCATGATTCAGATACCTTATGCAGGAATCCTGTATATGGTCTTAATATTTTAACTGTTTGCAGCCACCTTTTAAAAAATGTTTTTAATCGCCAGCAAAACAATTCAAAGCGAAGAGTGAATGCACAAGATGGACCCATGCTTGGCTCCATAACAGCGTTGCAACAGTGTGTAGTATGTGTAGGGGAGAGAGAGAGGGAGGGAAGGAGGGAGGGAGAGAGGGAGAAAGGGAGCAGGGGGGAAGCAGGATAAGCCAAGGGGACATTGCAGAGTTTGTAGTTTCCTTGTTCATTGATTAAAATGGGTTATCCAAGGCTGGCTCTGGCTGGCACTGAGCTAAGCTCTGAGGATGCAAAGGTAAGCATATGCACTTGGTGTTTATTCTCAACAAACTAAGTAGCCTAAATAGAGAAGACCTTTTACAAAGGGCAAAGCAAACAAATGACCAGAAAAATAAAAACTGAGAAAATTGCTTTGATAGTTGTAACTGAGAATAAAATGATGTTGTAATTAAGAATAAGAGACCAATTGAAACATATATCAAAATATCACACAAATATATTACAAATGATGCAAGAGCTAAGAAAGCAAAATAGAGGGTCTTGTGGGAGCACTCAGCCTAGTCTGAGGCATCAGAGAAGGCTTCTCTTGGAAAATTGATATTTTTAAGTCCATTGTGAAGGATGAATAGTTTTTGGCAAGAAGAGGGAGTGAGTTGGTAAGAGTACCTTCCAGGCAAAGGGATCAGTCCTGAGTGAAGAAGGGATGAAGTATATCAACAACTGGAAACAACTGGAATTCCCAGTAACCAGAAGGAGCCCAGAAGAGAGTGAACAAGATGAGGTTGGGGCACTTCTTAAGGAGTCTCATGGAGGGAGAGGACATTATAACCATCAGGGTTAATAGCATGGGCCCTGTATCAGTATTCTGTGCTATGTATTACCTCAGATGTAGTGTCTTAAACAGTATCCACTCATCAGATCATAGTTCTGTAGGTCAGAGGTCCAGCATGGCTCAATGGGCTGCTCTGCTCAAGGTTTCATAAGGCCAGGAAAAGGTGTCAGGTGGGAAATTCTGGGGAAGAATTCCCAGTTTCATCCAGGTTGTTGGCAGAATCTGCCTCCTTGAGGTTTAGGTCTGATGTCCCTATTTCCTTGCTGCCTATCAGTCAGCATTTCCAGACCACTGTGTTCCTTCTCACGTTGGTCTCTCCATCTCTAAAGTAACAGTGGTGTACAGAGTCCTTCTCACATTCTGAATTTCTATGACTTCTGCTACCAGCCAAAGCAAAGGAAACCATCAATAAAATGAGATGGCAAATGATGGACTGAGAGAAAACATTTATAAATCATATATCTGTTAAGTAGTTAATATCTAAAATAAGTAAAGAATTCATATATCTGAGTAGGAAAAAAAAAACTCCAAACAATTCTATTTAAAAATGGGCAAAAGACCTGAACATTTTTCCAAGGAAGATATACAGATAGCCAACAATTACATGAAAACATGTTCAACATCACTAATCAACAGGGAAATGAAAATTAAACCACAAAGAGATATCACATTATACCTGTTAGAATAGCTATTATCAAAAAGACAAGAGGGAAGTGTTGACAAGGTTGTCAAAGAAAAGGGAACCCTGTGCACTCTTTTTGGTAATGTAAATCCCAACATCCACTATGGGAAACAGTATGGATACTCCTCAAGAAATTAAAAATAGAACACCATGAGACTGCACTTCTAAGTATGTATCTGAAGGAAACAAAATCACTATGTCAAAGACATATCTAAACCTCCATTTCCATTGCAGCATTATCTACCATAGCCAAGACATGGGAAAAACTAGATGCCTATCAACAGATGAATGGATAAACAAAATGTGATATATAGATATATTATAGATATAGATGTGTATACATATAGATATGTATGTGTGTGCATATACTTATATACAAGGGGCTTCCCTGGCGGCTTAGCAGTAAAGAATCCACCTGCAGTGCAGGAGGTGCTAGAGATGCGGGTTCGATCCCTGGGACAGGAAGATCCCCTGGAGGAGAAAATGGCAACCCACTCCAATATTCTTGTCTGGAGAATCCCATGGACAGAGGAGTCTGGCATGCTACAGTGCATAGGGTGGCAAAGAGTTGGACATGACTGAAGCAACTGAGCGCACACATATATCAGAGTATTATTCAGCAACTAAAAAGAAGAAAATTCTGCCATTTGTAACAACATGGATGGACCTTGGGGCATTATGCTAAGTGAAATAAATCAGAAAGAGAAAGGCAAAAACTGTATAATTTAAATGTGGACTCTAAAATAAACCAAACTCATAGAAACAGAAAACAGATTGATACTTTCCAGAGGTGGGGGTTGGAGGAATGGGTGAAGGTGGTCACAGGTACAAACTTCTACCTATGAGGTAAATTATTTCTGGGGATATAATGTACAGTAGGTGACTATAGTTAACAATATGACATTGTACATTTGAAAATTGCTGAGAGTAGATCTTCAAAGTTCTTATCACAAGAAAAACATTTGTAACTATGTCAGCTGATGTATTTTAACTAAATTTATTGTGGCAATCATTTTATAATGTATATACAAATATCAGATCACTATGTTATATACCTTAAATTAATACAATGTCATATGTCAAGTATATCTCAGTAAAACTAGGTCCAAAAATAAAAACAAATATAGTACAATAGTTCCAGAGATTCTATAATCCATCTAAAAGATGTCCCAGGAAGAATAAAACAACAAAATGGGAGAGAAGAAATAATCTAAAACAATAGGAAAAGATCCATTTCTCTGAATTGAAGAAAAAATAGAGAATTCCAAATGCCAAGCAGGCCTGGCTCCAACCTACACATTTGTTAGAAGAAATTCTTAGACACAAACTGCTGGACTTTCTGAACTCCAAGCCTAAGAAGAAAACCTGGAGAGCTTCCCACTGAAAAACTTAAAATACGCCCATTCAGAAATGTAGCTAAAAAAGACTCATGATTTTAATGCTTTTCATGACAAAAACTTAAGAGAATTATTAGGAACTAAGATATTTGTTTTGAAGCAATGTTTATCAGAAGTTTAGCAAATTGATAGCGGATTGAGAAATAGAGTTTGAGAAGCCACAGCTACAGAATGGAACAAACAAGCACTGTAAGGCAGGGAAGGCATAGAGAAATCTGCCTTCTACTATAATTCAAGGACTGCATTAAAATCCTTTGGGTGTTCCCCAGGAATACCTCTGCAGTGAGAGAAAGTCACTAACCACTTAAACTCCTTTATGCTAACCACTGCTAATTCCCCAGTGTTATGCGTTTTGAAATAATACTGCTGCACCATATTCCTTGCAGAATTAACACAGTAAAACCCTCATACCTTTATTAAATGAGTGTCCTCAAATCCAATTCACCACTTGAGGCCATATATGTGTGTATAAATGTGTATATACCAGGTGACTCAGTGGTAAAGAATCCACCTGCCAATGCAGGAGACACAAGAGACATGGGCTTTATCCCTGGGTCAGGAAGATCCCCTAGAGTAGGAAATGACAACCCACTCCAGGATTCTTGTCTGGGAAATCCCATGGACAGAGGAGCCTGGTAGGCTATGGTCCATGAGGTTGCAAAGAGTGAAAGAATCGGTCGCATAGAGTCGGACATGACTGAATGAGCACACAAACCCAATGACACATCACAATCCCCATGGGAACTTTAAAAGCTATACAAATTCATAGAACCCTCAACAAACATTTGGAAGATGAGGCATCGTGGTGAAGTAGAAAAACACCAGACCTACATAGAGGCTTGATTAAAGTCACCCTTCTGCCACTAATTGGGGTAACTCACCTGAGTTTCTGAGGATTACTTTCCAATAAAAGCAGAATAATATTATAGTATCTACCTTTCATAAATGTGGAGGGTTGAATGAAATAAGAAATGTATTCATTCAAAGCCTGGCACTTGATGGTAATTCAACTAATGATAGTGAATTGTCTATTAATTTTATTTGGGGTCACACCTGAAGGTTTTAAAAGCTCCTCTGATTTTCAATGTTATTTAAATAACAGTATCCTAATACTCAAGCAGAATTCACAGAATTCATCAATTTTCTTGATAACCATTCTTTAAATAACATTAACTGCTAATCCTTATGCTTCCAGGAGTTGTAGCAGTTGAAAGTGGTGAGTCTCTTTTTTCCAAAGTGTCATGGTTATGCAAAGATTCAACCCAAGGCTCTTACTGCTTGCTCCTTTTGAAGTTCATCCAGAGAAAGAAAACATACCTAAGGAAGCGTGCTCTAATTTAGTCACACCCTGGGGATAAATCAGTTAAATCTGGGGTAAGTCACAGAGGGAAGAAGAAATTCAACAGCTCTTTAATGAGAACATATTACGTGCAAAGTAACAAAATATCTCATGTACCTTTATTTGGCCACATTCTGCCTACCCCATCTTCCAAGTCTGGCCGTTGAAAAATTTTTTATTCTTCTAGGCTAGTATGATGAAAAAAATTTGATAAGTCAAATCAAATACTTCAGAAAAATCATATTGAATAGAGGTGTTCAAAAAAAAAATGAATTCAACCTAGTATTATCTTTTCTACATGATTAGTACTTGACTCTTCTGATTTTCCAGTTACCTTCATGGGAGTTTCATTGTGTTCAGAATGTATATCTAGTGTCCAAACATAATTCTTTTAAACAGCTCTAATCTGTGAACAGGGTTTTGTCTACTAATTCTTATGCTGTGTTAGCTATTCGAAGATTTTAAGTGACTTTTTCCACTGTACATGGATTTGTATACATTATTGAGGGACAATGATTTTAGATGACAGCTTTCTTCTAAGAATCTTTAAAAAATCTCCTAAAAACAAATATTTTATTGGAGAAATATGTTAAAATTGTGTTTTTTTAGTATCTTTTATTCTTTAAATTCCACAAATGCAAGTATCTCAAAATTATATACTTCAAAAAAAAAAACTATTCTGTAAATGTTTTACAGAAGTACAGCTTCTTATGAATTAGTTACATGAACAAAAGATACCTTTCACAGAAGAGGAGATGTTTCAGCTGAGTGTAGAAGGATCAGCTGGATCTTCATGGGACAGACTGGGGAAGTGTATTTTTGATGAAGGGAACAGTATTTGCTGAACCTACTAGCAATGTTTGGGGAACTGCGAGGAATAGAATGTGTGTGTGTGTGCGTGTGTGTGTTAGAGAGAGAGAGGGAGAGAAGTTTGATTTTGTTGGGAGGCAAGGTCTTTGCCACAGAAGCAGGGTAGGGTGATAAATGAAAGAACAGAATCAGGGGAAACACATCAAGGGAAGAGCAGCAGTCAGAGTTGGTGAGGTTAAGTTTGGTTTGGTTTGGTTTTGCTCTTTTTCATCTCTGCTACTTCATCTTTTTTGACATTTGTACATTGTATTATTTTGTGTTACTTTTTAGAATACTCCACACAAAGTCTTGCTGATAGACAATTTTTTTACTTTTATCTTAATATTCTTGGCACACTCTTAACCCTCGTGGGTATGTATGCTGTGTTGAGCAACCTGAAGTAAGTTGAAACCTTAAGTTTCTACCCAAATGTCACCAACTGACAACAAGGATTAAGTATTTGGCTCCAGTGATGCTTGGATTTCCTCCCATAACCATGGCTACTCATTTTCTCTGCAATTTTTAAATTTTTTATTTTATATTGTTTTATTTTTATTGTGGTAAAATGGACTCAACATAAACTTTACCTTCTTAAACACTTCTAAGTGTACAGTTCAGTGGTGTTGACATTCACATTGTTATATAACCATCACCTCCATCCATCTCCAGAACTATTTTCACCTTGTACAACTGAAACTACATGCATTAAACCACTCCCCATTCCTCTCTCCTCCCAGTTTCTAAACTATCATGCTACTTTCTGTCCCTATTAATTTGACTATTCAATGTCTATATATATGTGGAATCATGTAGTATTTGCTTTTGTGGCTGGCTTATTTCACTTAGCATAATGTGCTCAAGATTCATCTATAAAAAGAAGATGTGGCATGTACACATATATACACATACAATGGAATATTACTCAGCCATAAAAAAGAATGAAATTTTACCATTTGCAAGAACATGGATGGACTTGGAGGGCATCATGCTGAGTGAAATAAGTTAGACAGAGAAAGATAAATACTGTATATCATTTACATATAGGATTTAAAAATTAAAACAAATTAGTAAATATAACAAAAAGGAAACAGACTCAAAGATTTAGAAAACAAATTACCAGAGGGGAGAGGTAAGGGAAAGGAGCAAGATAAAGATAAGGGATTAAGAAGTAAAAACTACCACATATACAATAAATAAACCATAAGGATATAATGCACAACTTAGAATAAGGCTAATATAAATTAAATAACCTGCCCAAGATGAACAGTTCATCAATAGGCATAGATTTGAATTCAGGCCTAATCATGCTGGATAGCACTCATTTGCTTCTCCACATTCACTTTCCATCCATTCTCCACATTCACTTTCCATGTGCTTCTCCACATCCCACTTTCCACTTTCTACCCTGCCCTAAGCCTTACAGGCTATTAGGACTGTGTTACTAGTCTAGGTTTACCACTGGTTTTCCACTATGTTTGGCCATTGAGAAGCACCAGTAGGAGATGAGATGGAGGGAGGAGCATGAGGTTTCTGTATTCATTCTCATGGTTTCTTTCCTGCATGAATTCCCTTGGAGTCACCCAAAAGTTTGCTGTGCTTGTCCACTGAAGCTTCACACATCCTCTTACCCATAACCCTTTTTACACAGTGATTTCCCTTCTGGTTCCGGCAGCTGCTCCTTCCCCTCACCTGCTCAGGCTAGAGGTGCTCACTCAGTTGTTAACAACACTGAGATTCTGCACTATTTCTTAGTTTCCTTAGAACCTGCCAACACCTTTGTAAGCATTCCCTGTATTAAACTTTCCTCAAATTACCAAACTGAGTGTGCCACCTGTTCCCTGTCAGGACCCTGACCTGTACAATAATAACAAAAATCCATCTCTTTTCCACTCCAGTTTGACAAGGTTGCATCATTTTTCCCAATAAGGACAAGATCAGTTTGGGTACCAGAATGTCTAAATGAGACAGGAGCAGAAAGCTGGTTGGAAAGAAAAGGGTTTGGGGGAGCTATTCTGAAGCTGCATTTGCAGAGGAAGCAGAGTGAGGGTTTTTTGGATTAAATGCTGATCAGATGAATGTTTGTGGGGGCTTACTGCCACTACTGGCCAAGTTTATGTGATGGCAAATTGGTCCACAGATTTATACCCATCAGTCCCATATTTGATTGTCAATATTTATAGGCAAGGCCTTAATGTTTAAGATTAGCATTATAGCCTCTTACACCATTTATAAAGGAAATATACACTTACTTCTTGTGACGAGTTTGCTATTGAACCTAGGGCAACTCAGCTTTCCCTACTTATGTCACCTGAAGCCAATGTTCCTCAAGGAAATTATCATATATTGCACACTGATTGATGACAGTCTGTAAGTTCGCGTTTTCTCTCCAGATAGGTGCCAGATCAATGAAACACTTCATTCATGTACCATTGGTTCTCGGAGAGGTTGAAAACCAAATTTCCCCAAGTTCCACATTACTTCCACTTATGGACTGTGCCCCAGAGGCACAGGAAATGCTCAAGAGTTTCTGGTTCAATATAGTTTTCATCAGCACATGTGAGAAAGACTCTGACACCATTCAAAAAAGCCAGGGGATTTGTAGGCCTAGCACTTAGAACTTCATCAAGAAGCATTTGCTGGTGCCAAAAAGTACACATTGGCAATGAACTTTCCTTCTGCCTTTGACCACCTCACGATTCTGTGAGTAGAAACATTTCATTCCCACTATTCCTGGGTTCACATGCTCAGTAGAGGAAACAGAAAAAGAGATCAGGCCATTAGTTTTTATAACAGAGGCCTCCCCTTCATATTCTTTCCCCCACCTTCCACCCTCAGGGAACTCCTTCAAAGGGAACCTGCATCTGGAAATGTAGACTTACTATTGTCTGTAAAATTTTTGCTCCGAGGGAAGTCGCCAACAATGAACTGGTCGTCAACAATGAACTGGTCGCCAACAATGAACTGGCACCCATAGATTTTAACTCAGTTGATATTTCCAACAGTTCAGCCTGTTTTTCACCACAAAGCCAAGCCAACTTCACTTTTAGGTAGTTTGAGCTTCAAGAGAGGAGAGATCAAACACCTTTTCTTCCCCATAGGTTAACTACTCTAAATAGCAACACCCTAGATTGGCATGCTGGGGCACAGTCACAAGCCACAGTTTGATTTTTAAACCAATGCGAGAAATGGAAAGGACACACACACACACACACACACACACACACAAAGCTCTACTGTGTCGCAGAAGCAGCCGGAGTGTTTGGCACTAGAGAAGATATTTGATTCATGCTGCCTTTTATTCATAGGCTAGTATATCACTTTGTTTCTAATATTTTCCATGTAATGCATTGTCTACATCTCTGTGTGTGTGTGTGTGTGTGTTCCACTCAAATCTCTTGGTCTTTATGATTATAGGGATCTAGTCTGCAATATTTGTCTAGTATCTCTCTCTCTTCTGGTTTTTTTTTGTAGAAATGACTCCACTGTTTTCATGAGCTCGAAAATCTGGATCTGATCTTTGAGAGAAGGATTTAGAACGTAACGATTCTGCCTTTTAATGAAAAGATTAACAATGCTTTGGAGCTGAATAGCCCTGTATTTGTTTAGAATGGGTCTTGTATTTTGCTCTTTTGAGGAGTAACTAACAATACCGACTTGTCCCAGATTTATATACCATCCCAATCCCCTCACCCGTGTTCTAAATAGAGGTGGTATGACTATATGTTTGAAATAGAAATGACTCCAGTGTGCTATGGCTTTGTTTATAAAAATGAATGCTAGACGTTTTCTTGGATCTCTGCAAGAAATGACATCCTACACTGATGCCCTTTTTGTAATCACAACCCTAACCACTTCCAGCCCCTGGTATTGTGTTGCAGCATTTTGATGATGTTTAGTTTTACAGTTATTAAAGAACCCTGTCCCGCTTGATTATCCTTTTTCCTGCACTGCTGGCTGAGCACATACCATCCTCGTCTATACAGGATTACACACACTTCCACTGATTTTGCTGGCTGAGAGTCGCAAATGCAGTCTGGCCGGGATCCTCAGTCGGTCCTTTCCCTAATTTGGTTCTATTGTCAGCCTGTCCCTGGAAACACCATGACATTCAACTTGCTCACTGGGGGAGGGGACGGAGGGGGACCCATTGCAGAGGAAATGAAGCACGTTTATCTACCCCGCTGCTGCACACAGATGAACAAGGCCAAAACAAATAGTGACCCCAGCATGGTGAACACTGCTGAAACCTGACATTCATTCCGTCTGGGACTCCTGTCTTGTGAGACCCAAATCAACAAGGACAGTCCTCTCTTCCCTTTCTCCTCCATTTCCCTTCTTTTCCTAAATACATCAGTTATCAATCCAGGCGCTTGTTTTTTTGGCCGCAGTGCAAGGCATTTGTGATCTTACTTCCCTGGCCAGTGATGGAACCTATTTCCCCTGCGGTGAAAACATTGAGTCTTAACTACTGGACGGCCAGGAAAGTCCCAATCTGGACACTTTAGAAGGAAGAAACTTTAAGAGATCGAAAATATTGAAAGTTACCCTCGAGATCATCTAGTCCCTTGACTTTCAAACTGTTCTGAAGAGTTCCAGCTTCTCCCAGAGGAGTCTAGGTTTGCTATTTTCTCTCTAGCTTCTCCTCAGGCAGAGGAGAAAAAGGGGGGGGGGAGGGGGGGCGGGCTCCAGGGCTTCACCTCCCCCAGTACCTTCCACTGAGGCAGCTCTGCTTTGATTTGTCTATATACTAAGGTTCCTGAGACCATTACCTTTGCAGAAAGAATTGCATATTTTCCCACAAAAGTTTGGGAACTACTGGGGATGGAGAAAGGAGCGGTTCCAAAATTTCAGTGAGTGGGATAAGGACCAGTGAGTTCTAGTTTCTTAGACCCAGTTTTCCCCGCAAATCCCTCACTCCTCTGGAGCAATGAAGTTAATCCAACACCATGTGGATCTCTAGGCTTTCCCTGTAGCTCACCAGTAAAGAACCTGCCTGGCAATGCGAGGAGACTCCAGTTCCATCCCTGGGTCAGGAAGATCCCCTGGAGAAGGAAATGGCAACCCACTCCAGTATTCTTGCCTACAGAATCCCATGTACAGAGGAGCCTGGCAGGCTACATTCCATGGGGTCATAAAACAGTCAAACAGGACTTAGCGACTGAACTACAACAACGTCGATCACTGTCGATCTGCAGCAAGAGCATAAAAAGCCATTTTCCCTTCTGTGTTTATAACAACTCTTCCCTTGTCAAGTAAAGGGGCCCAGTGGAGAGGTCATCCTCACATGCTGGGAGGTGGCAGGTTATGGAGGCCAGTTTCCCACCTCTAGATATTTGGCCTTGAATTACAAGACAAGATGTATTTAAAGCAGACAAAGTTTGGAGTTGGGCAGTACTAGCAGCCAAGGGTCTGAGAGTTCTTAGATTCCCCCTGATGAAACTCCACCCCTTCCCCACCCCCCACCGCCCCAACACCAGCAGTTGGTGACAGAGGACATCTCTTCTTTCCCAGCTTCCGAGAAGATCCAGTCTGAGGGAGGTTTCACTGCCACTTCTCCCAGGAGAGCCAGGCTGGCTGGTACGTGCCCCCTCCCCTCTCTTTGTCCCTCTCTTTGCACCCGGCCCTTCCCTCCTCCCAGGCTGGGATTCATTACCTCAGAGGTTCAGCTTTTCAGCCACCTTCTGACACATCCAGCAAAGAGAGCGTCTCTGCTCCGTCATAAATATTCATGGAGTGCCGTGGTGCCTCCTCAAGTCCCTTCCCAGGTGAAAACGATGCCTTTGAAAATGATTACGGCCATCATTTGCTCAGAAACAGCCCAGATTTTTCTCACTCGGGGTCTAGAAGAATCTCTGTGCAGCAGAAAGTGCTGGTCTGGCTGAGAATTCGAAGAATTCTGACTGGGGCACAGGCAAAGAGAAAAGGTCAGGCTCCCTCTCAGGCCTGGGAGGAGATTCAGTCCTGAGGGAACCCAGGAAACTCAGAATAATCCCATCAAGACTCACTCTTTGGGAACGCCTCACTTCTACTGCTGGGAGCCAGGTTTCGTCGCTGGTCGGGGAGCTAGGATCCCACAAGCCCCTCACAAGCGTGACTGCTAAGTCCCTTCAGTAGAGTCCCACTCTTTGCGACCTGATGGACTGTAGCCCACTAGGCTCCTGGGTCCATGGGATTCTCCAGGAGCCAGTTGCCATGCCCTCTTCCAAGGAATCTTCCGAACCAGGGATAGAACCGGGGTCTCTTGCATCTCCTGAACTGACAGGTGGGTTCTTTACCGCTGGACTCCTGGGAATCCCCAAAGTAGCAGTTGTTTCCACTGGGTTTGGAGCGGAGGACCTCTCGCGTGTTAGGCGACTGTGGTGACCACTACACTAGGGGAAAGCGCCTTGGCAAAAAGAAGATTCAATTGCGTCCCCCGACAGTATAGTCCATGGGGTCCCAAAGAGTCGAACACTACTGAACAACTTTCACTTTCCCAAGGGAAAGAGAAAGAATAGTGCTCTGAAAGAGAAACTTCTTCCTTACTCTACTTTCTGCTTCAAATCTGAGAGAAGATCAGCCAGTAAAGCGAATCCCAAATTCCAGTCAGGCAGGAAACCGGAAGTCAGACCCTCGCAACGGAAAGCCCAAGAGGAAGCCCTGAGGTCCCGGATTGTGTGTAGAAAAAGGTTGATGAGGGGTTGAGGGCACAATGAGCAGAAGGACGTAGGCTTCCGAGAGCCCCAGAGAAAATCTTGCAGGCAGAAGTAAGGGGCATTCTAAGGCAGTCATCTTCTGTTTGTGAAGAAAAAAAATGTACACTCTGCTTGCATTATCTAGGTGGCTGAGTTCAAAGTGAAGGTTTTGCCTTTGAGTGTGGCACTTAGTCCTTGATTAAGATGATTTTCCTTCTCCTTTGAATGGTGCAGGGGATAAAGCAACTTGGTCTCCCATCCTCTTTTTGCCCATCCATCTCTCACTCTGGAATTTTTCTCTTTCCTTTCTTCTGCTGCCGTAAATAACCATCTTACCTTAATGCCCTGTATTAGAGCTGCCAAACAGGAGTTTAAGAGGTTTACTACTCCTCTTACTTTCCATTTGGGGATCTTTAAGATGATTCTTAAGATGAAAAATTATTTTCTTTGTGCTTTCATTTGGACAGAGACAGAGTTTGAGGCTCTGTTAATGGTCCAACAAAGTGGGAGGGCGATGATTGGTTTCCTGGCATCCAGGTGCAGGAAGATTCAGAAATGTGCCCTTAATTCTTACACAATCAAGTGATGGGGGTTAGGTGACAGGGTTGGAAGGTGGCTGTTTTCACTTTCTTCCTTGCTGTTCATGGCTGCCAAGCATTGGTTCCTTCTTTACCTGTCCTGCCACTATGAGTCATCAAAGAGTTACACTTTTATAGGAAAGCAGATTTTCTAAAGATGGTAAATTGATTACAGCACGTTTGTCTGGTCATTTGTTTTAGAGCTTTATGCACAGTTTCCATTCAAAATGCTCTTTAGCCTGTCATGCTGTCAAATGGAGGGTATGGATAAAGACATGTGTTTGCATTGTGTGTCAGCTCCTGACATTTGTATTTATTTGTACATATGCATTTTGTTTGTTCAAATAAATGTTTCATCAGATGTAGAGTACAGTACGGAGACACAGAGAAGGAGTTAGTACGATTTAAAAGCAAGTGAAATATTTCTCAATAAGACCTGGAATTTGGGCTTCTAGTTAATTGTAAATATGATCTGGAGGAAGAAGTAGCACATCAGGGAGCTAAGGTCTGTATTTATCTTTTAATGTTATTGTTATATTATACAGTTTACTGCATAAATAATTGAAATGATAGTAATAACAATTTAGGGACCATTCAACTGTTGTGTGCACTATATTTCCTTGATACTTACTTTTCTGAACTGTGCAGAGCCATGACTTCCTGTTTAATGAATACACAGTGGTAAATTAAAAATAAACATTTTTTTCAGATGGATAAAATCTGTTTTTAATTCATTGCACTTAAAAGCACCCTTCATCATTTGCCCATTAAAATCAACAGTCCTACAACATGGTCTCACTGTATAGCACAGGTAACTACATTCAATATCCTGGGATTAATCATAATGGAAAAAATATGAAATAGAATATATATATATGTATATATGTATGTATAGCTATCTCAATTTGCTATACAGTAGAAATTAAACCCAACATTGTAAATTAAAAAATCAACAGTCGTAAAGATAAACTCTTTCATGCTATCTTTATAGTATTTGTTTTAAAACATCAAATTTAATATGACATTACTAGAAAGAAAAAAGAAAGCCTGAATATTTAATGATACTAATTGAAGCTGAGTGGATATAAATTGCTGAGTTTACCTCAATATTTGGCTATATATTTAAAGCATAATTGAAAAGATAAAAGCTAAGAATATTAAGGTAATAATTTTCACAGGTGCAAGGGAGAATAGTGGTCAATGCAGGATTAATATTTTCATACTCTATGAAGAAAACTTTGCACTGCTGCAGGTCTTATTATTCTTGGTTTAATAAATGAACCATTATACTGAAATGAGTTCCTTGAGGGTATGCATAATAACTCATTCATCTTGGTATCTCCACAGTCTAACTGTAGTAGATGCTCAAGAAACATTTAGTGAATGATTTCAATGAATATCAGTTTGCCTTTAAATATTCCTTTCTCCCCATCTCCTCCTTTGAGGGAAAATTGGAGGAGGAAGGAAGAGACTAGAATTAGATAAAATTGACTTTATTTTTCTGGGCTCCAAAATCACTGCAGATGGTGATTGCAGCCATGAAATTAAAAGATGCTTACTCCTTGGAAGGAAAGTTATGACCAACCTAGACAGCATATTAAAAAGCAGAGACATTACTTTGTCAACAAAGGTCCATCTAGTCAAAGCTATGGTTTTTCCAGTGGTCATGTATGGATGTGAGAGTTGGACTATAAAGAAAGCTGAGTGCTGAAGAATTAATGCTTTTGAACTGTGGTGTTGGAGAAGACTCTTGAGAGTCCCTTGGACTGCAAGAAGATCCAACCAGTCCATCCTAAAGGAGATCAGTCCTGGGTGTTCATTGGAAGGACTGATGTTGAAGCTGAAACTCCAATACTTTGGCCACCTGATGCGAAGAGCTGACCCATTGGAAAAGACCCTGATGCTTGGAAAGATTGAGGGCAGGAGGAGAAGGGGACGACAGAGGATGAGATGGTTGGATGGTATCACCGACTCGATGGACATGGGTTTGGGTGGACTCTGGGAGTTGGTGATGGACCGGGAGGCCTGGCGTGCTGTGGTTCATGGGGTCACAAAGAGTCGGACACAACTGAGCGACTGAACTGAACTGATTGAAACCCTATTTTCTATCAGGCACTTGAAATCTGTGATATCACTAAATAGTCCCCCAAACCTATGAGATCTGTATCTGTATTCCAGTTTTCTAAAGTGTGAAGCTGATGTTCAGCAAACGGAACACATTATACAAGGACACACATAGAATAATTCATAAAGCTGGAGTTTGAACCCATTGCTATCTGATTCCCAAGCATGTGTTTTCCACACTTACTCATAAATCAACAAATACTTCAACACAGACTATGTGTCAGGTATCATTCTAGTCACCAGGAACAACAGTGAATAAAACAGATAGTTCCTGACCTTGGAGAGTTTACATTCTAGTTGAGCGTAGAGAGAAAGTAAGCAAATTCACAGTGCAACACTGGTTCCAGTCTATTTCAAAACTAAAGTTATTAAATTGACTTTAATGGAATTAATCTGTTTTCTAAAATTCATAAATTGAGCATTGTAAAAGTAGTGTGGATGGACCTAAGTGTCCCACTAGGGAACAAACAGTAGTAGATTTCAGAAAGGTAGAGAGAGTCAGTCTGAGCATTATAGGCTATTGTAAACATTTTGTTTCTCCTAAGGATAAGATGGGAAGCAAAGGAGTCATGAGCTCTGGCTCACATTTAAAGATTTTTAAGGAAGGAGATAAGGGAACAAGAAAGGCCAGTTGGAGGAGGCCCTTTCTTTTGAATAATTCAGGTAAGACATGATGGCGGCAGGGACCAGTGTGACAACAGGGTGGGTAAAGAGAAAAGTCTGGATTCTAGACAAAATTTGCAGATGGACCGATGAGATTTGGAATGCTTTTTGAGTAGGTGCAGTTATCCCCTATTGTCTTCGATGAGAATCACATTTTGGAAGCTTCTTCATCTGTAAAATGGGAATGATTTTTGAGAAGTCATCTCAACAAATTCACTCAGCATCTTGCCTAGCACATTATTCAGTAAAGATGATCTGTCCTAGTCATTAACAAGCCAGTTCATTAGGGAACAACAGAAGCTCTCTATACACATGACCTGGAGCAGGCCACAAAGTCAGTTCAAGTTCAGGACTGGATCAGGAACCTGGGTACTGGGAGGGCTGGCAAGGCCAGTGATAACAAACCAGACACCTGCTATGAGAAGAGTAGGAGGGAAGAGGGTAGGGAAAAAGAAAGAAAAGGGAAACTGTGTAATCTCTAAGAGGGCAGAGGGTCCTCCACAAACAAGTGTAGTGTCTGTTCTTGACCTTAAGGGCTGTGTTGACACAGCTTACATCTCCAGAAGGAGCTTGGGGGACTCTAAAACAGACCTAATTTACTCTGGGAGGGGGTCATTTTCCAACTGGGAAGTTTTAGATGACTAATTTATGAGATGTGGGAAATAAAAACTATAGAAAAATTACAGGGGTATAGATCCCCTCATAAATTTAACCATGGCTGTGGGACATTTTGCATGAGTGATTGACCCCATCCTCACAATTGGGGGAGTTTTTATTAAAGCTACAGGACTGTTTTGGTGAAATATTTGCTTTCTCATTCACCCTATGTGAATTCCTATTCAATATAAGATAATCTTTGACAATAATTGAAAACTCCTGTTGGTAGAATTAGTTCTGACTCACATTTTGATTGTAGTTTTAATTCATTGTTAGCTAGATTTATTAAATGATAAAATTAATAAATGCTCACACAAAAATTATGCAAAGAAATCATAGAAAAATGTAAATATTTCCCCTATCATGCAATCACCCATGTTTCTTGCTTCAGAGGTTTCTTGCACCTGTTTCTTGTGTAGCTTGCCAGGAATGCTCTATATATATACAAGTATATATATATATATGTTCTTATATAGATGTTTGTGTATATATATATATAGGTGTGTGTGTGTGTGTCTCTCTCTATATATATATATATATTTATATATACGTATATCATTTTTACCCAAGCAGGAGGAAAACCTTTGTAGTCTATTCTGTTTGTTTAACAATATACAGGAGGTTGTATCAGCATAACCAGAGTTGCAAAAAGATCTCCCAAAACTGAGGCCAAAATGTAATAGTTAACAGTGAGAAAATTAGATTGAGACTTAAACTTTTAAAAACCCTAAAAATCTTGAAATATTATTTCTCATTAAAAAAAATGAATTTATATTATAACTGCAACCTTATGGTATTTCTTAGAAGGAGAAAATAAATCAAATGTTCTTGGCTGAAAGTGAGGGGATGTGTCTTTTTCTCCCTCAAATTTTATGATAGGTTAATATAACATCTTTCCACCCATATTTAAATTTCACAGCCTTATCTAAAGGACAATCACTTGTACAAAGATATTTCTAAGTTTTGGCAGTCTTCCCAAGGATCTCAATTAATTCTTTTTTTTGTCTTCTTTTGTTGATTAGTCTAAGACTCTCAGGTCAATATTTGATGCAGCTATGGTTTGAGCTGTTATCATTTGATGGGCAGAGATAACAAGGAAGGATATTTGAGTAGCCAGTTATTTAGTGAATATTTTCACGTTATAATGATTTTTGTTTTGTTTCACAATCTTGTCACTACATGAATATGCAAGTAATGTTAAAGAGAATTCCCTCTAGTCTTGGACATATAGAGCTAACAATCTTCTTAATGAGCTACATAAATTTCCTACTTTCTACTATAGGAGTGTTCCATCACTGTTTATCCAGTGCCTTATTGATAAACCTGGAGAAGGAAATGGCAACCCACTCCAGTACTCTTGCCTGGAAAATCCCATGGATGGAGGAGCGTGGTAGGCTGCAGTCCATGAGGTCGCAAAGAGTCGGACACGACTGAGCGACGTCATATCACATATTGATAAACAGGAAAGGGGTTTAAGGCTTTGTGAAAGTACAAACAATGCTGAAATAAACATCCATACATATATATATTATTTGTATGCAAGGCGAGAAAAATAGATTAAAAAAAAAAAGAGTTGCCAAGACAAAGGGTACTATTATATTCTTCATTTTGCTGAATTCCACCAAATCGCCCCCTGTAAATAGTTTTGCTAATTTATCCTCCTCCCAACAGTACAGGAAAGATCCTATTGAGCACACCCTTGCCAACACTGGGTATTATTACAACTTTCTAATTTTTGCCAATCTGATGTTTTTAAAAAATCTTACTGTTTGTATCTTCATTTCTTGAATTATTAATAATGTTAGACCTGTTTACATTCTCTTTTCTCTCTCTGTATTCGTTTAGAGTAAGTTTCCTATTCATGTTCTTTATCTGCATTTATACTTGAGTTATTCATCTTTTTGTATTCATTTATAAGATCTTTTTGCATATTAAAAATAGCCCTTTGCTCTATGGGATGTATATATTTTCCCTGTTTGTCATTTGTCTTTGACTTTGTTTGGAGTGTTGTTGTCATATAAATGCTATTGTTTTCTGTAGTAAAATTTAGCAGCCTTTTATTTATGGCTTCTGGATTCTTGTCATGTATAGTAAAACCTTCTCCACTATACAATTTATTTTAAATTCCACTGTGTTTGCTTCTACAACTTCCAAATTTCGTTTCTCCAAGCACATTAAGTATGCTTGGAACAAGAGATCTTCAAAATTAATAGCTTTTCCTGGGTCTTGCAGGTTTGGTCATAACCTTAAAACTAGGATAGGTCACCATCACATCCCTATCTTAAAAGATAACTGTAGTAAATTATATAAACGCCCTTATTCTCTTTCTTCTGTCAACACAGAGAACATATGTACTCACTAAACTTGTCTAATTACAAATTATGACTGAAGGAATGAGGGAAAGGTTTTTGTATATACAAGTCACCAGATGTTTTATAATGATTCTGTTAATATGAGCCTCAGGATTAGACTAGAACCAGTGTTACAGGTCAAGACTGAAGCTCATTGACCAAGCTACACGGGAAAGTTTGTGCAGCGCCTGCTGGCACAATACATAAATATCCAGATTTATTACTCTCTGTCTCCAGCACTGAATTTGCCCACAGATTTATGAAAGGGAAAACATGAAATCGAGATTTGTAAATATTGGAAGTTTACTTCTGAGATCTAAAAAGGCAGTAAGAAGGCTAGTAATAAATTCAAAATAGAGGTTGGGGAATGCAGTCAGTTTGCTATTATAGGAATATAACTTAAGGAAGGAATCACAAACAGTAAAATTTAATAATTTCACCCTTGGTTCATAAAACACTGAGCTCCAACTGACATAAATTATTAGTCTGAGGGAAAAATGGAGGTGAGTGAATACGGATTGTCACAAAGGAAATTGTTGATAGATTTGGCAACTAGAATTGAAATCTCTAATTCTTCTGAAAGGATGATTCTAGCTAGTCGGTAAAGCCCAAAAGCCTGTGAGAATTTTTACCAATCCAGTATACCCAATGTTCAGTGTCTTTGGCCCTAATTATAACTAACGTCACCTAAAAGTGACTTTCAGCAGTTTGATCAGTTTCCCATTTTTAATTAATCAGGAGCCTAGTTCCTTCAGTAATCAATTTATGTAACTTTAAAGACTATAAGCCTGTGTCAATTTGCAGGGCTAATATTAGGCTTTATTTAAGAAAATCAGTTATATTGGTGATGGGAATCTAGGTTTCAGAGTCAGGTAAAACTCATTTTCAAGTTTGACTTTGTGAGTTAGCTGCTCTGTATCCTTGGCAAATAATTTAATTTCCCCATGCCTTGGTTTTCTCATCTTTAAAATGGGTTGATTAATAACTTGCAGCGTCAGACTCCATTGCATACCCACTAAATGCAAGAATTCCACTATGTCTTCTCATTAACATGCCAGGGCCACTTTTAACTGGTACTGGGCCTTCCATCGATTTATGAAAATGCAACCCAATAGGCAGACAAACCACAGAGGGGTCCCCCTTCCTCTGGACTGACAAAGCTGGGTCACATAGCTTGACAAGTTGGCTATACAGAGAGTAAGATGTATTGCAGCTTCTGCAAGGCACCTGTACCTTTGCCCAAGGAGGCCCTGAATGGAACGCAAATTTTGTTTAGTGCTTGGCAGAGATTCCTTGATCTCAGGGAAAATAGGCCCAGGGTCTAGGGATAACCATGACTGACCAATGAGATGAAAAAGAAAGTCAACTGGGGAGCTTCCTTTAAAGGGGAAGCTTGAGAGGAGAAAACTCTTGTCCTGGTTCCTAATTTTGGATTTTGGAGGCAATCATGGGGTGACACAATGATCTTGGCTCTTGCGGTCATCATACAATCATGAATGGAAAAGCAGGAGACTCAAGCTAGAGCCCTGAGACCAATTAGTTACTGAAACAATACTCAAACTCTCCTCCTTCTGGACGTTCATGTAAGAACATGTCCCTAATTGTCTAAGCCAGGGGTCCCCAACCTCCAGGATCTAATGACTGATCATCTGAGGTGGAGCTGATGTAATAATAATAGAAATTAAGTACACAGTAAACGTAATGTGATTGAATCATCCCCAAACCATCCCCTCCACCGCCTAGTCCATGGAAAAATTGTCTTCCATGAAACTGGTCCCTGGTGTCAAAAAGTTTGCGGACTGCTGGGTTAAGCCACTGTTAGTGGGCACTTGTGCTGCTGGAAGCTCACAATTTTCCTAATTGATAAAGGACCATACGTGCTATTATGAAGATTAAATGAGATGGTATTCTTAGCCCTCTAAAATCAGGAATGTAGAAAGGGACTCAGAAATGGGTGACTGCCTTGAAGATGGTGATCATACTGGGAATAATCACAATCACATGAAGCAGGAGAATGGAGAGTTTGGGACTGAGACAAAACCACCTCAGTTTGAGTTTCTAGCTTTGTGTCTTGGGTAAATTACCTATCTGGGCACTCAATTTATACATCTGTGATAAATCTTAATACCCTACTTGTTTCATAGGATAATTGTGACAATCCAAAGAGAAGATCCATAAAAAAGCATTTTATAAACTGTGATGTATGATACAGAAGCCAGTTGTTATTTTTGTCATACCTTAGCCATCAGTTCCAAAGACAGGAGAAAAATTGCCCTTGAATTTGAGATACAAGCAATCATAAATGACTGAGTCTGACTTTAGACAAGGGTAATGAGGAATAAGAATTAAAAATAAGTTTTAAAATGGAAAAAAAAATAAGTTTTAGTCTGTTTTAGCCATAAACGGATCTCATCTTCATACCTGGGAACCTGAAAAGAGGCAATAAAATGACCTGATTAGAGGGGGAAGGATGCGTTATTCCCCACTTCTTCCTACAGTTTCAGTGCACTATTAAAGAAAACTGGACAATGAAAATGAATGAGAAAATTTAAATTGGAAGGTGACACAGCAGAGAATAGATTATAGAAGTAAAGATCAACTATTTTAGGAAAATTAAGGTATTTCATGAGGAGTTTAGTGGAGAAGAAGGCCTCAGGAAGGAACCAGGAAAGGAGAAGAACTACAGTTGTTATTTCCTTTTTAGTATTCTCTGACTCCACCTTTGGTGGGCTCTTCCAGTAGAGACAAGGGAGTATGTGTCCCAAGCACACAGGACTGAGGCTAAGGAGTGATGTTTAATGGATCTGCCCATTCTGCACAGTGTCCTTTGAACACAAATATACAAAAGCCACAAAATACAATCAAGATGTATAAAAATGAGAGTTTGTATCTGTTATTTCACCTCTTGTTCCTCTACACTAAAACATTAATAAAATTTTTAGGCAAGAATGATTAAGAAAACAACTCCATGCCAGGTTTGGTATGAGTTTTTGTTTTGTCATCCTGATTCCAAGTAATTCAGCAATTCTGTGTCTCAAAATGCTCCAAATCCCATGTGGATTTGGTGTTTCCTTGTAACACAGCAGTCATGACTCACTGAGTAATCTCTGACTAACATTACTGAAAGTTTATATTTAAAATGGTTAGCTTTATTTCTGTTCCGATTTGTTAAGTTGGGGATGTATGTAAATCCAAGAGGTGGGCCGTTTCTGTAATGTGTATTCTGCATAACTAGTCTCCTACAGTGACCTAAAAATTCAACTAATCTCAGTTGGATGGGGGTTTATTCACAATCCCAGCTTCTTACAGGAAAGAAACAACCTCTGAGTGAGTACTAATATCAGATCATCTTTGCCCACTAACCAAAAAAGAAACATTCTCCAGTTAATTTCTCAGCTACATTCCCACCCCCATTAGGGATTTGCTTTTTAATTATTTCATACCCATTTCAATGTAGGTAGTGAAACCAGACAGATTCAAGTGTGTTCCTGGCACTATTGATGAGATAAACATTTAGTTCTTTAAAAATTTCACTTGCTCATCAGCTCTGTTAATTCTAGTCTATGGTTGAGTGTACATGGTATGCTGCGGATCTAAAGGTACCCCACTTACAATGACTGAAATGAAAAAGATGTTTGTTTCTCTCTCAACCATCCACAAGTAGGTGGACAGCTGTGTGTTATATGTGACTCTGAAACCTATGATTTATGACTTCTACTTGTGGGTCCAAAGTGGTTGCCATAATCCTTCCCATCTCAAAGTCATTGTAAAGGCAAGACTTGGGAGTGGCTCCCGAACTCTTCCAGTCATCCCAGTGGCCAGGATGTAGTCTCTCCTAGCTGTAAGGGAGACAGGTAGATGTGGAGCTGAGGACTCACCAATGTGATCAACTACTCTTGTGATCAAGATTCTATTACAGTGGGCCCTTGAGCAATACAGGTTTGAATGGCACATGTCCACTTGTACCAGGATTTTTTCTTCAGTAGTAGATATTGACCTTTAACAGGATCTGTGGTTGGTTGGATTCATGGATGTGAAGGCAACCAGAGGAGCCGCATATATGGAGGAACCACATATGTAGAAAGGCCAACTATAAGTTATTAGCAGATTTTTTTTACTACTTGGAAGTTCAGCACCCCAAAACCCATGTTGTTCAAAGATCGGCTGTATTTTGGAAGAGAGAAAGAATGTTGAGAAGTAACAGAAGTCTGCTATGCCAGGTGTACTAGAATGAAGCTTCTCAAACTTAAAATGTGAACATAAATTCTCTGAGCACCTCACTGAAAGGCAGTTTCTACTTAGTGGGTCCAGGGTGGAACCTGAGACGCTATATTTTCTAAGAAGCTTCTAATGCTTGAAGCCAATGCTTTGGTCTGTGGACCACACTAAGCAGCAAGGAAATAGAAGTATCTCTTGATTACAAGAAACAGGGATTTCTATAGACAACCTTAAAGGCTCATTTGCTGTCAGGAAGGTTGTGAAAATCAAGGCATGCATGTGCATACTCATTTGCTGACTCATGTCCAACTCTTTCCAAGCCCATAGACTGTAGCCTGCCAGGCTCCTCCGTCCGTATAATTTTCCAAGCAAGAATACTGGAGTAGGTTGCCACTGCCTTCTCCAGGGATCTTCCCGACCCAGGGATCAAACCTGCGTCTCCTGCACTGGCGGGCAGATTCTGTACCAGTGAACCACCTGGGAAGTAGATATTATACACTAGCATATTATATATCACCATGATATATTAATATAATTAATATTGCCTATCAAAAAAGTTTTAACCACTGTTAAAAAAAAATGTGATTTTTAAGCTGTACATTTCCTTCAAAAGAATAAATTCCTAGCTTTTACTCAGGAAAAATAAGTACATTTGAAAAAGTTTTTCTCTTAGGAAAAATCTGGGATTCACTGCATCATTCTTATTTTCTTCTTTTTTTCTCTTCTTTTCTTTCCAGCATTTTTACCATTTTCCTCTTCTTGGGGAACTCTTGGTATCTTGACTCTCTTTTGGCCATAGAGCTTTTATATTTCTTTCAATGGGCCATTCTTCTCTCATACCAAACTAGATAATTCTCTACATATTCTCTAGCCCCAAATCTTGCAGAAACATTATTTGCTAAAGTTAGGCTGTGAGATTCCTCAAGCAAGTGCCATGATTTCATGGGTCACTGGGCAGCCTGTAAATGGGATCAGCTTTGGTTCAGTCAGTAACCACATGGACGTGAACAACCTTGACTTGGCTTCCCTAAGCAAGAAGCAGTGGGAATGGCAACACAAGCTACAGAGGAAGACATACAGAAAACCATATGTCATTTCTTTGCTTGGATATTATAACAAAGCACAGGTTCTTAATGCCTTGTGGATGAAAAACTGAGAAATATCAAGATAATACATTTATACTTTGATATGATGGCATATGGACTTCCCAGGTGGCGCTAGTGGTAAAGAATCTACCTGCCAATGCGGGGGCGTAGGAGACTTGGATTTGATTCCTGGGTTGGGAAGACCCCCTGGAGGAGGGCATGGCAACCCATTCCAGGATTCTTGCCTGGAGAATCCCCTGGACAGAGGAGCCTGGCAGGCTACAGTCTATAGGGCCACAAAGAGTCAGACACAACTGAAGTAAAGTAGCATGCATGAATGATGGCATATAATTATTATAATTAGTAATTTCATTGTTTTCTACTCATAGAAAAAAATAGATGCCTATTTTAGTTTGTACTAAATACATAAGAAAAAACCTATCATTTTCATTTCAGTTAATTCATATTTCTCCAAATTAACTTTTAAATGTAGGTAAGATAAGGAGTACCAATTTATAGAAAGCACAAAAGGTAAATATTTTAAATAGAAAAGGTACACCGTTCATAATTTATATAACTAATCAAGCTTTACACTTTATTCTTTTTTTTAATGCCACATTTGGATGACTTGTCTATTTAAATACAACCCATTTTAATTAGTAGATCTGATGCTCAGAGCATCCAGACTCTGTTCAGACTCATCCTGGTTTCTGGAAAACTCTTCTCTCCATCTGAGTCCTCTCTTTGTTTTTGAGGGGTACAGTCTTTCCTATTTGGTCTTCAAAGGAAGTATAGGCTAGTACCGATTAGATGCAGCTGTTTTAAATTAACCCCTTCAGCTGTGCTCCAGATGAATGACTCAATATAACTTGGCAAACTCATAGTTTCTAAGTCATACATATTTACAACACACCAACATGTTTATTAACGTTAACCCATCTTACGCCAGCAGCGCAGGATGAAACCAGTGCATCCGTTCCATTCATAAAATCCAATACAGGTGACTAACAAGGTTGGAATTCTACTTCTCAGTGAACAGAGGCCTCACAATGGGAATTTAGGGTTCTGATGGATCCTTTTCCTGTTTTGGGTGGGAGCTAGGTTAAGGCTGCATGGGCCCCTTAGGACCATTGTGGGGCATGGGGAAAGGGCATTTCTTACACTTGGCCATGTACTGTGAAGCCAAAGAGCATAAAACGCCAGGTGGGGGAGTAGTGGCTAGAACTACTAGATATAAATCAGAAGATCAGGCTGAACACAGGAACCAAGCTGTGGAAGCCAAAGCAGGGGATCAGGAAGGCAGGAAGCCAAGGATTGTGAAGAAGCAAAATGAACCAGAAGCAGTTATAAGAAAGTCCAGGAATAAAAATGGAATTTGCCCATTCACCCCATCACTCTGGGAGATTTTTAAAGTGTCTCTCTTGCCAACTTGAGAGAATATGTATAGAGGATTAATGCAAGTAGCATAGGAGAATAGATTGGATCAAAATGAGTCTCTTCCTTGAAGGAAATAAGCCAGGCCAACACTGTATACTCTTAGAGTTGCTTTGTTTGCATAAATGGATCTGTTTCCTTTAATCCTAGGCTCACCTGGTCTGGCACTGGGAATTGTTCTTTATTTATTCATTCTGCAAATACTTACTGAGTAGAAATGAGGTAGTACAAACATGAATTAGACATACTTCCTGCCCTCAAAGACCTTATATTCTTGTTGGCATCCTTATACCTGGCATCTCAGTGAAAAGAAAGCATGCCTTTTTCGTCTCTGGCAAAACTGACAGGGAGGAGTCTGATTTTTCCTTTTTGGCACACACATCTATCCCTAAACAAATTATTCTGTCCAGGAGGGTTGGCTAAACCTGGACATGTGTCTAAAGCAGCCAAAACCACACAGAGTAGCAAGATACATTTTTAACATTATTGCTTGTCATTCAACTTGCTTGAGGGATCTTGGAGCACAACATAATCTAAAGATATTAGGCCCAGGTGGAGAGGTAGGAACAGCTGACTAGAGTACAAAACAGCTTGAAGAACTTGGACACTAAATGAAGTCTATAAGGGAGAAGGTAGCAGACCAGTCCCAAAGGTAGCAGTTGCCAGTCCCAAAGATAACTTCCCTGTCTTCAGTTTTCTTTATGGCTTCCTGGCTTTGTCTTTCTAAAAGGGGACTCGTTATTTGAATAGCAAAGTGCAGTATGGATAACAAAAATGCAGAAAACAGAATGAATCCACCAAAGAGTTTTGCAAAACTAACCTGTTCATTTTCACCCATTTCTTAGCCAGGTTCTGATAATAAAGTCAACATGGGCTATGTACATCCAGTTACACAGGCTCATTCTTCAGTGGAGTCATCTCAAACTTCAAATAAAGAAGGAACATAAATCTTTTCAAATATATAAAAAGAGATGCAAAGCAGAAGACAAAATCTAATATGATAACAAAAGTGCAGCATATGTAACCAACCAGGAATGGTTTGCCAGCAGTCACAGAGGTAGAAGCAAGGAGGACCTTAGTTCAACTTAGTTGCATTATTCCGCCTTGGCCAGTTCCTTCTCCTAGGAGAAAACTGTCTCACCAAAAGGTCATTCTAATATGGTCCTGTATTTTTCAAGGTATCCATTTAGTAGCGATTGGGTGTGGTTATACTAGGGTTAATCCTGGATGCCTATGAGCATACCTAGGAACATTAAAAAAAAAATCAGTCCAGATTCTTTTAATTGATTAAATCAAACATGTGCTTGATTCTGTTGTTACTGTTTGCTCTCATGAAATTTCATTCATTGCAGACCCCAGACTCCCAAAACTCAACTTTTCTTCTTTTTTTTTTTTTTTTGGCTAAGTATCCCAGAGGTCAGGTTCTACCACGATTGAACATCAGTAGAGGGAGCAACAGTCACCGCCATTGATAATCAAGAGCCCTAGTCCAAAGTACTAAATGTCTAAATAGGAAACTGTCACAATGGTTAAAAAAAAAAAAAGAAGGCAAAAGGCAGGAAGAAATCCCACTAGGGGACATGCAGATCAAATAAAACAGAAGAGTATTTTATTCAGGCCTATTAAAACAGACAATTAAAAACAATACTGTTGTCCCTACAGAGAAACATCCGAGCAGCTCCCTACTTGCAAATGCAGAGCACGGCCTGCTTCTGTGGCACCTTTCTGATAGTCTCTTCTGAGGCTCTCCTGACAATGCTAGCAGCATCACTAAATACATCGGCTGAAGTCAAAGTAACACATGGTGTATAGTGTAGTATCTAGGTTATGTGATGCCTGGAAAAACTTTTACACCTAAGAAGTGAGTTAAACTGAAGTACACAAATGACTCATTTTTGGCATCTTAATATGGTCAAGAGAATTCCTAGGAGAAGAGTCATTTAACAACCATTTTATTTAAAAGTGAAGTGTCATGGTGTAACTGAAAAGAGGGATCCAGCTGCTTATGGCTCAACAGCCAATAGAGGCAAAGTCTGAGACTTCCCTGGTGGTCCAGTGGCTGAAAGTCTACACACCCAATGCAGGGGGCCTGGGTTCCATCCCTGATCAGGGAACTAGATCCCACATGCTGCAACTAAACATATTAAATGCCACAACTAAGACCCGGTATAGCCAAGTAAATAAATATTAAAATAAGTGATTAAAAAGAAAAGAGGCAGGTTTGGTGGAATGGAAAGTTTGCTTTATTTTGGATACTGGCAACAGGTGGGAGTTGGCCAGGGTTGGACTCTAGTCCAAAGGCTGACTCCCCGCAACTGACAATCAGTGGGCAAGAGCTTCTGTAGATGGAGGTAGGGGGCTACATGCAGAAACAGCACAGTCAACACTGACAGTCATCTTGAAACTGGTCATGTGATGGTCTGACTGGAGTTATCTGGCTTGTTTAAAATATAGTTAATCTTCAGTTCCAGGGTCAGTTTGTGTCCATTTCCTTGAGGCCAGTTCTCAGAATTGTGACGGCTTATGTCATGGCTACAGTCTGATCATCATGTAGTTAACTTCATCCACCTGGTGGAGATTTCAGTTTCCACAAGACAGCTCATGGGATATGGCTCAGATTATTATCTATAGCCTATCAAGAGGAACTAAAATTCCTTGACTATGCGTAATGATTTAGCCTTTTTGGATTGTTTTCCTTTGTTTCTGCATTTTCTCACTTCTTTGATGAAACTTGTTGTTTGGCCAAAGTTTTTCCATGACAAAAGGCAGAGGACATGGTAGGGGGAAGGAACATAGGGTCCGGCTCTGTTTCAGCGGTATTGAAAGATATTGCCAGCTGAATGGCTAGCCCTCTGGGTGCTTGGAATGGTCAAGTTATTCACTACCAGTGCATTCACATAACAAAAGTTTCTTGGATATCTACCATGTGCCTGACACTATTCTCAGCTTTGAATGCAGAAGGATATAGAGATATAGAGAAATTGGTGTCCTTACTGAACTTACCTTCCAGTAGGAAATGTCCAAAGCTACCCTCATCTTCTAACTGTTCTATTGTTTCCTTTCTTGCCAGGACTGCCCCTTGGACTTGAGCAAGGGGAGTCTCTGTGCTGGGTTACGTATATCCCAAAGACACACACAGAAATATATTCAAGATCTGACTCTCAGTACTGACTCTGTCTAATCTAAAACTGTAAATATCTGCCATCTTCCCTTTGGCATTAATACCACTTGGGTCCAGAGATATGCTTCTTCACATCTCTTTTCCTACATCTTTATGAAACAAAGGGTGTGAAATGAAAGTCACTCAGACATGTCTGACTCTGTGACCCCAACGACTGTAGCCCACCAGGAGTCCTCTGTCCATGGGATTCCACAGGCAAGAATATGGATTGAGTTGCCATTCCTTTCTCCAGGGTATCTTCCTGACCCAGGGATCCAACCTGGGTCTCCTGCATTGCAGGCAGATTCTTTGCTATCTGAGGTACCAGGGAAGCCCCAAGAATACTGGAGTGGGTAACTGTGTCCAAAAACCCTGATGGTTTGAGCATTGTGTATCTTTTGACTACAGAGAGGAACTCTACTTCAGAACACAGGAAGATTTGAGAGGTGAAAATGCTTACGAGAAGAGGCAAAGTAATTGAATTGTCAAATCCCTCTGAAATAGCGTGAATTCAATAAATTGGTGCATAAGAAAGTGCTTCTTTCCCATTAGTGCCATACATCTAAACACTGACTTCACTTTCAATTAAATTTCATGGTTCTAGAGAGTTCTGGAGATAACAGCAAATATAGCACACAGTATTTGCAACAGTTTACATGTGTGAAATATTATACTGATTATATTATCAGTGAGATGAATATAGAAAGCTAAAACTGAGGACAGTTTTGTTTTTATAAAAATTTTAATAAAATTTAAGTTAAAACTTTTCTGTAAAATACATTTGAAATAAACTAAAATGTTAACTTTAAAAAATTTTAAGCTTAATTTGAAATTTTAAATTAAATGCTCAGGCATATAATGTGTAGGTCTCCATTTTTCCTCTTGCCCCAGGCCCTACTCCCCTGAACACATACTAATGAAATAATTGATAAGTAAATCATTAGCATTTCAAAAGTGTTCAATAAGAGAGTTAAATATGAGCAATGGCCCAAACAAAAGAAAAGTGGAGAGCAAAAATACATTTGTTGAAATAATTAAAAATTACCTACTCTAAGTGCACTTTAAGTGCTACTTTAATTGTCAAATACAACGACCCTTTCCTTGATAGCCTTGGACTCTTCCTCTTTTACAGTCTCCTATCTTGACCTCCATGATATGTCCTTTACCTTTCAAACTCTTATCTTAAGGTTTCCATTTTTTAAAATTTGTAAGCAGGCTGTAGAAGAGTCTTCCAGTTTTTAATTAGCTCATACAGTGCTGTGTTCATTTTAAGTTTAGTAATAAAGATTAATGCATAAGTGAATATAAAACATTGTTCTAGAAACAGATCACAGAGGACATAGGCCTTTCTATCACCAGATTCTAGACACATCTTCAGAAACACTATCTCAAAATTCAAAACCAATTACACAGTTATGGAAAATTTTCAATTGTCACACAGATGTGCTGTAACCAGCCAGGGAGTTCAATTCACTAAAGACCATGTTAGTAAGGAAAATCACAACAGCTGGCATAATTGAGAACATTAAGAATGCTATTGGAGAAATAATACCCACATCAACTTTGAAGAGCATGAAACTGAATCTCACTAGGGCAGTTCTATTCCTTCTACTTCTCTCTATCCAGGAATGAATGAATCAGAAAATTTTGCAAATGATTTATGATTTCCCTTATATCTGGAAAGGGAATATAAATGCATAAAAAAATGAGCCCAAGAGGGTATGCAGATAAATGTGTAGATGGCAGATGAAATGCAATTAAGAGAACAAACACCATCATACTGATGAAGCCTTGACCTTATATACATTTGTGAAGGAGACCAGATATGGCTTATTGTCTGTTAAAGGTTATCTTCATTAATTCATGAATTGGCACCTAAAAAGTACACTAAATAAATTACAGGGTTGTGTGTCTAGCTTATATGACATCATTTTATTGGGAACCACTCCATCTGTTTCTACTCACAGACTGCTGTGGACAACTAGTCACAGATGACTGGACCAGGGTTGAACACATGATCCAAATTGGTCACTTTAATTCTTTTCTCAGAGATCTGGAAACAGGAGTAAGGCGGAGCAATTCAGCACCTTTAGAGTGAGCCTCTTCTATTGTGTACCCTGAAAGCCAGAGACAGCTGGCCTGGAGATGAAGAGCGAGCAGTTGAATTAAGGAGTATAGGGTTGTCTTGCTTGCATTAACGCCTGGTGGCTCTCCAGGCTGTGTGTTCAGTCTCTGGGCAGGTCAGCTGTCTTTGAGTTCTTTAAGATTCTCCCACATCCTTCCAATAAATCTCCTTTACTACTGAAACAGTTAGTTTCTCTTACTTCCAACCAAAACAACTTAGCTAAGAAATTGGACGTGCACACACTCTAAGCATATCTGTAATGTGCTTGGCACCTTCCTGTGATGTAAAAGTTCAGGCCCATGTCCCCAGTGAACTCTTCAATGAATGTGAGAGAGAAGCCACAGGCTTCAGAAACAGTTGTGTTTGAAAATAAATATGAAGTCATTTTATCCTCAGTGTTTAAATGGAAGAACACTAAACTTTAGCAGGGGCTGCCCTGCTGGCTCAGTGGTAGGGAATCCACCTGCCAATGTAGGAGATGCAGGTTCAATCCCTGGGTCAGGAAGATCCTCTGGAGAAGGAAATGGCAACCCACTCCAGTGTTCTTGCCTGGGAAAACCCATGGACAGAGGAGCCTAATGGGCTACAGTCCCTAAGCTCGCAAAAGGGTCAGACACAACTAAATAACAACAACAAATTTAGGAGAGAAAATTGCATATGTTCAGTAAATTCTACAAAACCCATGGGACTTCAAAATACACACACACACACACACACACACACTGAAATGGGACAGAAGAGGTGAGGAATTAGTCATTAAAAAAAATCCAGAATTTAACCTTTTCTGCCACTTAAATTGGCAATATTTTGTGTATAATTCATGCAGTATCTCATTCTAAGTTGGATGTGAATTCACTCACAAGAGAATTGGAGATAATGTCACTGTGACTATTAAATCAACCAGCAAGAGGTGGGAAGGTGGTGACACTGAAGATAAGATCAGATTCAAACCCAGTGAACTCTTAAATAAAGAAACAAGTGAGCCCAGAAGGGCTATAAACAACCACTAAAGTGAAAGGCAATAAAAGAGAAGAAGGAAAATAAGATACTCAAATGTAATGAAGCAAAACTTATAATGACTAGTGCCTGGAATGCCATTTTAAGTAGTATAAGCTTGTGCAACCAGAGTAATTAAAGAATTTAACTGGTTGTCCAAACCATCACTGGGCTCAACCTGTATGGAATATGTCTTACATTATTATGAGTTGTTTTTCCTCGTACTATAAGAAACAAACACCAGAGATGGAAAACATTGACTTGGACCTGGCAGGTTTAAAATGGACCAAGTGTTTAAGTAGCCAGAGGGTGACAAAATCCAGGACAATTCATGAAGAGGAGACTCCATCAGTCAAGAAAATATATCAAGAGGAGTATGAGCTCTAAGGTTAATGGATCAGATACACAAGTCAGATTTTGCTACATTATACAGTTAAGGGCCACATTTTATGTTTATTTCTAGTGTCTCAGTTGATCAGAAACTTCTTAGAATTCAATCAAGATTAAATATAAGTAGGTATCAAATCACAACCTCATATACGTTAAACTTTCAAAATGTTCTATGTCAGTTATATCTCAATAAATCTGGAGAGTAAAAGGGGAAAAAACTATAGTAGGTGTATAAATTCATCCATATGGGAAATGAATTCAGACCACTCATGAAGATATGAATAAAAACATAAAATCTAATACATGACAAGTATGATACAAGAATCTGCTAAGTATTTTTATTAATATTCATAATTATTAAAGCCAGACATCTCTTATCCCAGCAAAACAAACTGAACAAGCTTGTAACCAGATTCACATTCAGCATATCATATAAATGCTTCCTATACTTTAACAAATCTATACTATAGGTGAAAATACTCTTTATACAGTGTAAAAGTATTAGGCAGATATAGGTCTTTATTACTCATTGAACTCTAAAATATGCTGGATCTAGAGAATATACAGTTCATTGTGGTTGAGACTGGTCTAAAATCAGTATAGCAAACCGAAGAAATGTCAATTACTATAAACAAGAGATCCAGTCTTTTTAAAAATGGTACTAGTATTGAGAACAATTATTTGATTTGTGTACTCACAAATATTGGTTTCCAGGGCTGGTAAGAACCAGTGTTCAATAAAATTAAAATTAACATACATTTAGTGATAGCCTCCTATTGGCAAACTATGTGTAACTCATTTTAGTGCTAGTGGAAGTTTGAATTGGCACTCCCTACCCAGGAAAGCAATTTAGCACTATGTGTAAAGAGTTTTGAATATATTTATATTTTTGACACAGTAATTCCACTTCTAGATATCTTATCTAAATAATGAATTGGATGGCTTCACAGGTGAATATTTAAAGAACATACTTCTTTATTAACCCTTCCAAAAATTAGAGAGGAAAAAACACTTCCCAACTCATTCTATAAGGCCAATATTACCCCAATTGCAAGAGTAGAAAAAGATACCACATAAGAACTAAACAACAATATCTCTTATGAATATAGGTATAAAAATCCTCAACAAAATACTACCAAACCAAATTCAGCAGTATATTTAAAAAATTACATGTTATGACCAAGTGAGATTTATAGCAGTAATGTAAGGTTGGTTTAACATTGAAAAATCAACTAATAGAATACACCATATCAGTAGAATAAAAATAAATCACACGGTTTCATTAAACACAGAAAAAGCATTTGACAAAGTCCAACATCTTCTTATGATAAAAAAAAAAAAATTCAACAAACTAGGATGAAAATGGCACTTAACATGATAAAGGCATCTCTGAAAAATCCACAACTTACATCATACTTAATAACGAAAAACTTGATACTTTCCCCTTAACATTGGGAGCAAGACAACAATGTTCACTTTTGCCACTTCCATTTAACAAAGTATTGGAGGTCCTAGCCAGGACAGTTGTGCAAGAAAATGAAATAAAATGCGTGCAGATTGAAAAAGGAGTAAAACTATCTCTATTCACAGATGGCATGATCTTGCATATAGAAAAATGTAAGGAATAATGTAAGGCAATCCATTATGATAAGACTATCATAATTAATAAGACTTCAGCAAGTTTTCAAAAGGAATCCAGCAAAATCAATATTCAAAAATCAGTTGTATTTCTGAGCATGTACAATGAAAAATTCAAAAGTGAAATTAAGAAAAGAATTTTAATTACAATAGCATCAAAAAGAATAAAGCACTTAGGAATAAACTTAACCAAAGAGTTACAAAACACATACTTTGAAAATGATAAAACATTGTCAGAAGAAGTTAAAAATAATCTAATAAATAGAAAAACAGTTTATGTTCATACAATAGGAGACTGGATATTGTTAAGAGGGCAGTTTTACTCAAGTTAATCTACATATCCAACACAATACTTACCAGAATAGCAGCTGACTTCTTTGTATAAATTGGCAAACAAACCCTGAAATTCATATGGAAACCCAGGAATAACCAAAACAGTCTTGGAAAAGAAGAACAAAGTAGAAGAATTCACATTTTACAATTTTAAAACTTAACTACCAAGCAAAAATGATCAAAACAATGTAGTACTGACATAAAGATAAACATAGGTTAATGGAACAAAATAGAGTCCAGAAATAAATCCATGCATCTATGGTCAACTGATTTAAGACAGGATGCCAAGAGTCTTTCAACAAATGGTACCAGAACAACCATGTTTAAGAGGATGAGGTTGGGCCCCTATCTCACACTGTCTACAAAAATTAATGCAAAATGGATCAAAGACCTAAGATAAAACATGAAATGCTTAAAGTACTTCAGAAGGCTGTAAAGAAAGTGAAAAGACAATACTTAAAAGGGGACAAAATATTTGCAGAACATATATCTGCTAAGGAACTTGCATCTAAAATACACAAAGAACTTTTACAACTCGATGATAAAAAGACAAATAACCCCATTTAAAAATAAGCAAAGCATCTAAAAAATAAAAAAATAAAAATAAGCAAAGCACCTAAATTGACTTTCCTCCAAAGATATGTATATATATATATATATATATATACATATATATATATATATAAATGGACAACAAATAATCAGAGAAGTGAATAAATTGATACCCAAGTATGTTTATGAAAGCATTATTTACTTAATCACAAAAAGAAGCAACCTAGGCATCTAAAAATAGGGGAATAATGACATGGAATATAACACACTAAAACACTGAAATTTGATATAGTCATTAAAAAGATTTATGGAAAGGCATTGTGGGGGAATAATTAAACACAAGAGCACTGGAGAGAGACTGCTTGTGTTTGAATCTCAGTTCGACCAGATTCATGCTCTTGGGCAAATTATTTAACATGTGTAAGCTTCAGTTTCTGCATCTGTAGCTTTTGCTCAGATTAAAAATGAGTATGCCTGTGAGGTATTTAGCATACTGCCCAGCACATAATAGTGCTAAACAAATAATTGAAAAGAATTATGGTGTGCTTTTTTAAAAATGTTATTTAATTTGTTTTAACATCAAAAACATTTTGTATTGGGATATAGATGATTAAAAATGTTGTGATAGCTTCAGGTGAACAGTGAAGTAATTCAGCTTTTATATATATATATTTATATTTATATATATATCCATTCTCCCACAAACTCCCTTCACATCCAGGCTGGCACATAACACTGAGCAGAGTTCCATGTGCTATACAATAGGTTTTTGTTGGTTATCCATTTTAAATATAGCAGTGTATACTTGTTGACATCCTCAAGATATAGTATCAAGTAAAGAAGTAGGATATAAAGTACATAAAATACTCAACACACTTTGAATGAATGGTTAGATGAATATATGGGGTGGATAAATGGATGACTACAAAAATATATAGTGTACTATTTTATACTTCATATCATTCCTTTAGTAGCACAGGTCATCCCGGTTTATTATTGTTTCATAGTTCATATGTCTGACTATCTTTTTGAGGATCCTTCATCGCATGGTTTTTTCCAAGTCTTATCTAGTTCTCCTATGGGTATCTACTAAGGGGAGGTGATACACCAGAAACATTCACAGATTGCAGAGAGAATAGACTGGTTTGTTTCTACTCAGACACCACAGACCTTACCACTACATTCCTGTCATTGTTTCCTTGCTGGAGGCAGCTTGCAATTTTGTATGTGCTACAAGTATATTCCTTATTCAACTTACTCATTTTTTTAAAATCCCCCCTTGTTGGCAATTAGCAATCAAATTCTTAATTAGCTTAAATCCACCTGGCTATTTTGCACCTAATAAATCAATTAATTCCATTTGCACAGGGGGGATTGTATTTAGTGCCATATTTCAGTCATTACTGACCATCATTGTGTGTGGCGGCTGTATGTACAGTGAAGACATGATATCCAAGCAGAATTTTTATTTTCCGCTGTTCTGCAGTCTGTCAGATAAGTGGAGAGTGTGGTTAGTGTTTTTAATGTAGAAAGGGATTTAGCAACAGGCCTCAGAAGACTGAAACAGAAATTAGGAGTCTAGCATACACTATAAACAGGTTCACCACTTAGGTTACAGCCTTGCAGGTAGGCTTGATGATGTGCAGTGTCATTCACTTCAGACTCAAATTGTACTTGCTCCATATAAAAATCATGATATTATATTCTCTGGTGTTGAAATAAAGCTTGCTGAATAGTGGGATAAAGTTTCCAGGAACATATCAAGAATGAATTCCACAAAATTATACTTTGCCCCCAAGTCTCCTGGTGAGTACACAGTTTAGGGAAAGAGAGCAAATTTAAGATTTCATTTAAAAATCTACTTGAAGGACTTTTAAACAGAGACAAGTTTCTTTTCATGATTTAATATTATGTTTCTTTTTTGAAAGAGAGACGTCTTTGGGGGGATAATAGTGAAGTGGTAGTAAGCATACAATTTTAACATTCAAAAAAAATCTTGAAAAATAGGTGAAGTTTTTTATGCAAACCTTATTTCCTGTCAATCTCTTAGTTATTCCAGATATCTGACCTAGTGAGATTGATTATTTGAAAAAACTCCCATGTAATCAATACGTCAAAATGTTTAGATATGGATTGAAGTACATATTACCGCAGCTTAAGAGTGTTTATTTCACTCAGAAGTCTCAAAATACCATTGCTGATTGACAAAATCATATTTCATTAACCTATTCCGATAAAGGCTTGTCAGTAAGTATATTGAAATCTCAGAATCATGTCTGGGGCAGTTGAAGAGTAACTCAAAGTCTAGTGAACCAGTACCATTTCAGAGCTAGTTCCTTCAGAAGTACAAATTCATGTGCCCCAAGGAGTGAAAGGAAATCTCAGCTTAATCTTTATTTTTAATAACAGCTTTATTGAGATATAATTCACATATCATAAAATTGTCTTTTAAAGTATACCATTCAATGTCTTTGAGTATATTCACAGAATTGTGTAAGCATTACCAATACCTAATTCTGGAACATTTTCATCAACTCAGAAAGAAACCTCATATCCTTTGGCAGTCACACCCAAATCCCCACTCCCACCCCCAACCCTTGGCAACCACTAATCTAGTCTGTGTTTCTGTGAATTTGCCTATTCTGGACAATTCAAATAAATGAGATCATATGACAGAAGCATTTAATGACTGGTTTCTTTGGGTTAGCATAATGTTCTCAAGGCTCATCCACATTGCAGCATGTATTAGTACTTCATTCCTTCTTATTGCTGAATAGCAGTCCATTTTATGGACTGA